>NC_081414.1:715887288-716107288 GCF_030272615.1 Cryptomeria japonica
TGGGTGCCCTCTAGGGGGTGACAAGGTTGTTTGAGATGACAGAGTATCAAGACTAATGGGCTATGGTATTGTTGATGACCCTTGAATAAAGAGTCTGATTGAATTGTATTTTCTATATCCAAACCTGTCAAAACACTGGGGATTTGAACACATCCTCATAGAATATACACTCTTTGTTTAGACTAGGCAAAATGGTTATCTCTTTCATGCTATTTTTTTATTTTATAATTCAGAAAATCATCCATCATGGTTGAAAAAAAGTTTAAAAATCACAGAAAAACCAAAAACCAGGGCAGTTTATCACATTAGAGTAACATCTTAGCACTTTGGAACCATATTTCAGTGCGTACAAGCTTCAACATAGCACATCAGTTTTGAATTTTAGTGCGTAAACAATCCAAGAATTCAATAGTTCAAACCTTAGCACTTATTGAAAATAGCCTAGCACTTTGGAGCAACAACTTAGTGTGTTGAGATAAAAAATTAGCGCATTAAGGTCAAAAGTTAGCGTGTCGACAAAACATATTAGTGCATAACTTTCATAACTAAATTAAAAGCAAACAGTCTGACTTAGTGCTTTAAAAGGGTAGCTTAGCGCATTGAGATCATTCTCTAGTGCATTGACAACATTCGATAACACACTGGGTTTCTAGCTTAGCGCATAGCCACAACTGAGAAAATAGAGAGAAAAACTTAAACTTTTTTTTAAAAAATTCTAAAAATAGTTTAGGAAGCCATTTTTCCTCACAAAAAAAACCATCAGGCAGAAATTCAAAATCCGAGTATCAAAACTACTCCTAAAACAATATTTTCTTAGAACAAAGTTGTCAAAATCCAAAACCTAGTCAAAAGATAAACACATTTTTCCTATCAAAATAAGGTAACATCATCACACACATCATAAGGTCCTCTAATCAAATGGATTTTATCCCAAAAACATACTTGTTTCAAACTAAAGTTGTCAAATCAAGTTTCCATATCGGGAAAGCTCTTATTCCATAACATTTGAGACACTTTGTCTTGAGGGGGCATCTAAACCTTCATTTGATAAAAGTAGACCTAAGTTTCCAAAAAAGATATCTTGAATCCAAAACAAATCAAAGGAAACCATTGATCACCTATGCATGACTACTCCTCATATTCTGAGAAGAAAGAGTACTAATCACAATGCTAAGTTGAGGAAACAACAAGAAACTTGCTAAACAGAATAGGTTTCTATACATCAATCACCAACTCTTCAAATCTCATCGAACATTCCTCCATCATATGCACTTGTATCTTTAAGACAAATCAAACGAATTTGATGAGGAACCATTGAGGAGTAGATAATTCTGTCAAAAACTAGCATCAGTTAGTGCTTGAATCACAAAGGAAAAATCAACCAAGCTTTCTTCCCAAAAGTTTGCATTACTTACAATGTAGCTTGAGTAGAGCTACCAACTCCTGAACAAAACATAGAAGAGGAATTTGTTCCCTTCATCACAAAAAGTTTCTACTAGATAACCACTACTACTCACTCTCAACGAAACAAACAAAGCGAAACACAACCAGAGTCCAGTATGGGGCAAAGATTATCAAATCCCTTTGACTATCCAAATCTAGAAGACACAGAGATCACTGAAGAACTTCTCCAAGAATGTCAAGAAAGTGCGTCGTTCCAAAGACTTATGGAAAGAGTCATAGAAGTTGACAAAGAAAAATACCTACTCATGCTCGCAAGAAAAGGAGTTAGGATTCCTGAAGACTTGGATACAAATGCTTTTAGAACAAGGTCTCAACTCTATTCTTATCAAGAACAACAAAGAGAAGAGGGCACATGCGACCCTAAGAAAAACATACCTGAGCAAAACATCCCTAAGCAAAACATACCACTACACATGCCATTCCAAACTGGAAACAATGAGAAGGAAGAACTCTTCCATCAGCAAAAAAATACACCCTTGGTTGCTCTCACATAACAAATACAAATGCTGCAAAAGCAAATGCAAGGCATGCAACAAGGATCAACAGTACGGTATTCCTTGAATGAAATTTGTCCTCATCCTTTTGACAGAAGGTTAATCAAGATACCTTTTCCCCCAAATTTTGATACTCCCAAATTTGACAAATATGATAGGAAAAGTGATCTGCATGATCATGTTCGGGAATCTTGTACCATGAGCCTAGAATTTTCCCATGATGACACCTATTTGATTAGATTATCCCTAAGAAGCTTAGGAGGGAAAAAAATGGAATGGTTATCCAAAATCACACCTCCTGTCAAATCCTTTGATGAATTAGTCAATAAATTTATCAAACAATATTCCTACAACATTCAACATGCCATCACCATGCTAGATGTCTACAATATAAAATAGAAGTACAACAAAACATTCATGGTGTTTCTTCAACATTGGTGACGAATGGTTTCAAGATATCCTCGAGATGTGACTGAAAAGGAAAAGATGGAAATTTTCATCGACAATTTGAATAGTGAGATGATTTATATACTCAAACTCCAATGCATACCATCTTTTTCCAAATTGATTGAAAATGGCATCCAAGTAGAGGAGGCATGTGTAAAGAAAGGAACATTGAAATTCTTCAAAGAAGGAACAAATTCATCCAACTCTCATTACAATAACTAGAACAATAACAATAACTTAGATAAATCCAGGTTGTGGGCTAAAAACAAAAATAATGGAAATGAAGGAGGAAATGAAGCTAATGATGTAAAATCCAAACAACTAGTGTTGGCCTTATCAGGCAATCCTGAGGATACCAAGAATCAGAAGGGTGCTAACCAAGGCACTAACACTTATACACCCAATACCAATCAAGATCATCTCAACACAAACAACACCAACAATGCCCAAAATAATAACACCAATCGAGGACCTAATACAAACTCATGAGGTAACACCAACAACTTTCCTAAACGCATTTACACACCATTAGGGAAATCATTGGAGTCTGCATTTAGAGAGCTCTTGGAAAAAAAATTTATCTCCTTACCAACAATCAACAACCTTGAACCACAAGTCAAACCACCTTGGTGGAATGACTCACACTTTTGTGATTTTCATCGAAACAAAGGACATCAAACAGATGATTGCATGAGGCTGAAAAACATTGTTCAAGACATGATTGATAGAGGCGATTTAACATTCGATGGTCTCAAGATAAATGGTGACCATGGCGCCTTTAAGAATCCTCTTACTAACTACAACAAGGATGGAGCTTCAACATCGAACGATACACGTGGAGCTCATATCAATCACATACACAATAAAACCATCAATCATATATCAACCGATGACAATCAAGTAAATGCCATTATAATCAAGGACAAGCGCGAACATGAATCAATCAATGTAACCACCAGAGCTCATAAATATGTCTTGAAGGAACATACATCAGCAACAAACATCATCCCCAAAATTTAATATGATTTGGTCAGTCAAATGCTCAAAACTCCCGCTCAAATATCTATACTTGAGTTACTGAAACTTTCACCAAAACAGAAGGACATCTTGGAACAGACACTATTGGAAACAAATGTACCTCAGGATATGGATACTCAAAAATTCTAAGCCATGGTGGCTCATATGATAGGGTCTCATAATCTTACCTTTTTTGGGCATGATAATATTTCATTAAGTCATCCCCACAATACTCCACTCCACATTGAAGTCTCAGTCTACAAACATCGAGTTAATAGAGTATTAATAGATAGAGGAGTTGGACTCAATATTTGTACCTTAAAACTTATCTGTGCATTAGGCTTCTCTTAGCAGTCTATTGATCCATGCAAAAGGATCACTATCAAAGCATATGATGATGAAGAAAGATCATCCAAGGGAACAGTGGTGTTGCCAATTGAAGTAGGACCAATACAAAAGGACACTATGTATCAAGTCTTAGACATAGACCTCACATACAATATTTTGTTGGGTCGACCTTGGATACATGAAATGCAAGCAGTACCCTAAACTTACCACCAGTGTGTCAAGTTCCCATACAATGCACAGGAGATTTCTATATCAGAATATCATAACCCTTTTCAACATTGTAATGCTATGGGGGCAGCCCAAGACAGTTTGGTTCCACATAACAGAGAAAAACAAATTTCCTCAGCACCAAATCTTCAACAAGAAAAGCCTAAATCTTTATCTATGGATTTCAAACAGAAAATGAAAATCAAAGAACAAGGCATGGGAGAGTACTCTTTGGAACCCTTGTGTTTAATCAACTTACCAACATCACCTAAATCTCATGGGCTAGCTTCAACATCAACACATCAAGCAACACAACCCATCACCAAGTTTGGTGGCAATTTTGTTCAACTAGGAACACTAGCACATGAATTAGAAGAAAAGGACATCCTTAGTTTGCTATACAAGGATGAATAAGAAATCAAAGAAGCTAATATGGAAGTCTCTATACCAACATAGATGTATGGAAAATGCTACCTAATCATGCAACAAATGGGATACATTGGCAAAGGACCTATCGGCAAGCATCAGGAAGGTGTCACAGAACCATTGGATCCTCCTTCACAATTTTCTAAAGACAAAACAAGATTGGGCTATGAACACACTCTACCCCCAAAGAAGACACCAAGTAAATATAAAAAACCTCAGTGGAAAGAAAATAAGAAATACAAGGAGGATTCATGGGAGGAGGCACTATTTGAATCAATAGAAACAATATGAAAGGAACGTGAATACTAGGAAAAAGAGAAACAACATGAGGAGTCATCCATTCAAAAGGAAGAAGCACCTTGTGCATAAGTACATCATGTTCAGGAACCCATTTCAAACAAAGAAGAATCACCCCTTGATAACATCACTACTCCTCGAGGAGAGATAGTATATGAGCAGATGCAAAGAGTAGAAGCAGGATCTGATACAGAATCAGAGAAAACTATCAGATTAGTATCAATCATGAAGGACATGTTTTCACCCTACAACATACCAGTCCACACCACTGAAAGAATCTGGGATAATACCTCTGACACTAATTTAAATGAATATGAATGGGGTAGTTGTTCCAATGTTACTGAAGATATTTTTGCAAATGCCAGTAATACACCCCTTTCTCAAGAAGAACAAGGCACAAAGCCTAGACTACTTAAATTTGCTCCACATAATATCTATGACACCAAGGAAAATGAGCATCAACATTACAAGAAAGTTTACATAGACGATGATACCATCGAAGACCTCAAAAAAATCATTAGCTTATTTAGTATCCCACCCAACCTTGATGATACCTCCATCCTAACACTTACAGTAGCTGAACTAGACCCACTCAATGACTCTTTACCACTCATCTTTGCTGACCTCATAGACTGGGATGAACCTAAAAATCATGACATGCCAATTTTCCCAAATGATGATTCCATTATCCATTACTTATGTATCGTAAACCTAGAAATAGACTCTATTAGCAAACAAAGTAATGAAATCTACAATCAAAGGAGTTCCAAGACTCTCAGTCGCAAAAATGAACGAAATAAAGGATCTACTACTGAAAAATAGTCAATGACAGCACTATATCACAAAAAAATAAAAATAAAGGACGCATCTATAGGTGAAAACCTTTTTGAGGCACCTAAAGATGGGAGACTTGACACTCTTCCTGAACATTATCAGGAATGATCACCCATATTGATTCAGCCCACTCAATTAATCAATATTGGTACAACAAAAGCAACCAAAAACATGCACCTAGAAGAATCTTTGACAAAGGAAGAAAAATTAGAGTTTATCTGATTTTCAAAGAAAAGAAACTCAATTTTGCTTGGTCATTTGTAGAAATGCTTGGGATTGATCCACACTTAATCATGCATCACTTATCCATTGCTCTAGGAGCTAAGCCAGTTAAGCAAAAATTAAGAAAGATGAATCCACATGTAGCACTCATGTTCAAAGATGAGCTAAAGAAACTATTAGACATCAAATTTTTGACCCATAAACTATGCTGAATGGATTTCCAACATTATGCCAATTTCAAAACCAAATGGCAGTATCCGGATATGCACCAATTTTAGAGATGTCAACAAAGCCTGTCCAAAGGATGACTTTCCTTTGCCCGGTATCAACATAATTGTAGACCTCACAGCAGGCCATGCAATGCTATCACTAATGGATGGTTTTTCTGGCTATAATCAAATCAAGATAGCTCTAGAGGATCAAGATAAAATAACATTTACCCGTCCTTGGGGAATGTATTGTTGGAATGTCATGCCTTTTGGCTTAAAGAATGTTGGGGCAACTTATCAACAAGAAATGACAACAATATTTCATGACATGAAGCATACCTTCATGGAGGACTATGTGGATGATTTACTAGCTAAGTCATTTACCTGAGTAGATCATATAGGTATCCTAGAAAAAAAATTTGAAAGGTTGAAAAAATTTCAAGTCAGGCTCAACCCTAAGAAGTCTGTCTTCGGGGTAACATTGAGAAAATTATTAGGCTACATCATATTAGAAAAAGGCATTGAAGTATATCCAACAAAGGTAAAAGCTATCATGGAGATGCCACCACCTAAGAACATCAACCAACTTAGATGACTCTAGTCAATCAAGCGATTCATCACCCAACTAGTAGATAAAAGTCTACCATTCAATCATTTGCTACATAAGAATGTACCATTTAGATGGGAAGCCAAATGTGCAGAGTCATTCTATCAAATCAAGCAATACCTAATGAACCCACTAGTTCTAGTACCACCCATAGCAGGGAAGCCACTTATTATCTACATATCAACAACAAACATATCATTGGGGGCACTACTAGCACACGAAAATCAAGAAGGAAAAGAAAGAGCTATCTATTGCATTAGTAGAAATTTGAATGGATATGAACTCAATTATACATTCATTGAGAAGGCTTGTTTGACAGTATTATTTGCTTCTCAAAAGTTCTGACACTACATGCTAGCTCACACAATCAAGCTAGTAGCAAAAATTGACACTCTGAAATACTTACTCAGCAAAGCAGCTCTCAAAGGTAGATTGGCTAAATGGTAAATGATTCTCAGCGAATTCGATATCCATTATACAGAGCGTTGAGCTATCAAAGGACAAGTAATTAAAGATCAATTAGCCGATGTACCACTACTAGATAAACAGCCAATGGAGATCAAATTTCTAGATAGGGATGTTCTTGCTATTAACACCAAGCAATGGACCCTATACTTTGGTGTTTCCTACACTCAACATGGCTCAAGTGTCGGCATCTTGTTCATCACTCCCAAAGGACACACCATACCAAGATCATCTAGACTCATGTTTCCATACACAAATAACATTGCTCAGTATGAGGCACTAGTTACAGGGATCAAAATGGCCATGGAATGGAGAATCACAGAATGAAAAGTCTACAGAGATTCACAACTAGTCATCAATCAGATCAACAATGACTATCAAATGAAAGATGACAAGGTGCTACCATACAAATGAATGGTGGATAATTTCAAATAATATTTTGTACACATCACCTTCGAACAAATTCCAAGGTTGGACAACAAATAAGATGATCCAATGGCTACTATCGCTTCACTACTACAAATTCTAAAATAAGAGAGTCGTTATGAGTTTTTGGTAGAGCAACTATTTTCCCTAGCCTATGACAATTTTGCATCCCATGTTATCTATGCCTTAACCAGTTCAAACTCTCTGTTATACAGAATAATATACGACTATCTCAAAACCAATACCCTACCCATTGACCTATCTTAGAATAAAAAATGTAACTTTATTCGGCAAGCCGCCCCTTACACTCTGAATGCTGATACTCTTTACCGTCGAGGTCTAGATGGTACTCTTCTCCATTTCCTTGATTGTAATGAATCTGACTTTTCTTTACAAGAGATTCATGAAGGTATCTATGGAACACATTCAAGTGGTCCTAATCTTGCTAAAAAAATTCTAAGAATGGGATATTACTGGCCAACAATGGAAAAAGATTATTATCATTTTGCAAACAAATGTCCTAAATGCCAAATCCATGGCAATCTTATACATGCACTAGCATAGGAATTGCATCCATTCACAACATCCTGGCCCTTTTGTCAGTGGGGACTAGACTTATTTGGCAAAATACACCCTCCATCTTCAAATGAACACAAGTTCATTATCACTACAACAGAATATTTTACCAAATGGATTGAAGCAGTCTCGATGATGACAACACTAGAAAACAAATTGCCTCTTTCATTCTTAATTATCTAATCTACAGATATGGCATTCCTAGTCCCATCATCATAGATAATGGATGACCTTTCAAAAACCAAGATGTGCGAGAACTATATAAACGATTCAAAATCCAACATTGTTTCTCTACACCTTACTACCCACAAGGGAATGGTCAAGTCTAGCCATCCAACAAAACAATATTGAAAATCCTCAAGAAAATAGTAAATGATGCAGGAAAAGATTGGCACGTGCAACTCAATCCTACACTTTGGGCATATAAAACTAAGATCCACACACCTAGAGGAGCTACGCCATATTAATTGGTATATGGATTAGAAGCAATTTTACCCCTAGAGGTAGAAATCCCATTTCTCAGAATATCTTTGAAAGGCCACATTTCAGATGAAGAGTATCGAATAAACCGACTGCAAGAGCTAGAACTTCTAGATGAAAAGCGATAACATGCCTATACTCACCTCAAAGCATATCAGCAATGCATGTGCCAATGCTACAACCATCAGTTCATCCCTATGAATTTTAAAATCGGTGATCTCGTACTCAAAGAAAATCCCAGAAATCAACAACATCGAGAAAATAAAGGGAAGTTTGAACCTAACTAGTTAGGTCCCTATGTCATCATATTAGTGTATGGATCAAGCATGTATTAGCTAACAACTTCAGAAGGAGATGTGCTTGATGAACCAACCAACAAAATCGATTTGAAGAAATACTATACTTGAGCAGTCTACTACACAGAAAAGTCAAAAACATAAAAAAATAAAAAACTATTAAAAAAAAATCATCAAAAAATTAGAAAAAGCAAGCTGCAATAAAAACAACTAGTGAAAACCTGGCAACAAGCGCTATTATGAGAGGACAACTCCTTTATCTATCTATACTCTTGAAATTTTATCAAGCACTACCAACCATCAGCCAACAATTTATCAAAATAACATCATCTAGGACATACTTAACATAGTCACTGTCCTGGTTTATTAAAAGAAAAAATCATTTCATCATATCCCACCATGGCTTGGTAATCATTGTACATATCCACGCTAGGAGGTAAATTTATCTAGGGGCAACATTGATCAAGATTCCATCCTAATTCAAAACTGCCAATAGACTAAGAGCATCATTTCCAGCAAACAAATCAACAATCAAGAGGAAAAAACATTGATCGCTTAACAAATCCACAACACATGATGGATGATTTTTTGAAGTATAAAATGTTTGCATTTTGCATGAAGTTTTGACTATTTTTGCACTTGAACTTTTTTGAAATATTGGATCCTCTAAATTTTCTCAACAATGCATCGAGCTAGAGAAAGTAATTGGGACTCCAATATTTTTTAGTTTTCTGTCTATGAAGTGATCACTTGTACTATGCAAATACTTGTCTCGCAACGTGATTCAAAGCATATCACTGAAGACATGGTTCCACTTTACAAATATAAATGGTTTAAACTTGTCTATTTATACACAAGCCACATTCAAGTTGTCTTGGTTTAATTATACCTCGATGCTTGTGCCATCTTACAAAATCAAAACTCATGTAAATTTTTCTCAAGTCATTATGGTTCAATTATACCATTATGCTTGTATAAATTTTCAACATATCACAACAGGTCAATGATGATAAACACAAAGAAAGAAACAACATGTGACTATACAGGAATGACAAATGAAAGAATAAGGATGATCAATTAGTTCCATATCATTTTACAATTAGTTGCATATAATTTTACAATTAGTTGCATATCATTTTCCAATTAGTTGCATCTCATTTTACAACTACTGGCATATGATTATCATACATCTCATTTTCAAGATACATCTCACATCATATCGTTATCATACATCTCATTTTCAAGATACATTTCACATCATATCATTATCATACATCTCATTTTAAAGATACATCTCACATATCATACATCATTCATCATCACATCATATCCATCAAATATCAAGTTACATGTATCTATCTAAGCATTGCAACATCATCATGGAACAATCGAGATCATATATAAAGCATCATCCACCAAACACATCACATATGGATAAAAGAAAACGGTGTCATATATATATATATATATATATATATATCTCAAAATGATCAAGTATACAAAAGATGCCATATTTGTCCCAAATACAAAAAAAACATCAAAATACAAAAGAGACAAGGTCTCTCAGGTATGACTATCTCTTGAGGGTGACAGTCTTATGATAGATGTTCCAACACCTGGATCTCCAGGTAGATCTTGACGAGTCATCCTGGTCACACCTCTACTCTTTGTCCTCGAACCTGTCTATCTGGATCGACTCGATCTCATCGTAGTAAAACTAGGAGCTTTGCATTCCCTAGGCACCAACTCCTCATATAGCCGCCGATAATACTCACCCTCCTTGGCTGTATACTACATCTCCCTCAAAGTGTCTCTCATCAAGCCACCAGTTGCCACTCTCTCCAAACTATCTACCTGAGCCTCCACTTGACCCAAGTGCTCCAAAATTGTATCACACTCTATGGTCAGCTGTGTAATCTGATGCTGATGCATCAATAACTGTGTCTGCAGATGCCGCACTGACAACTGTAAGGATCTAATATAAGCATCCTCTTGGTGAGTGGGAATCCAAATTTGGAGAGGTACCTATGTCATGGTACCCCTTTTCCCTCTCCCTATCCTTGGTACTCGTGGTTGTAAAACATCTGACCTCCTCCTTTGGGTAGGCCATCTAAAATCATCTGTCCCACCCACAACTGCTATCACCTCCCTTGCTTGCCCACCACCCCTAGCTCCAATAGCCCAACCTCCTCTACCTCTATCCTGCACTGCCTATTGTACTACTCTCTCAAGCCGTATGCCTCTATCCCCACCAACTCCACCTCTATCTCCTCTCTTCCCTAATCTCCTCTCCCTACTCTATCTCCACGTCGACCTCGACCACCTCCTCCACCATCGCCACCTCTCTCATCAAACTCCTCTCCCTCCTCTCTTCACCTCCCTAGCCTCTTGGGTTGCTCATCTTCATCATCATCAAAAGAGGGAATCATCTCCACTGGATCAGATATCCTGGCTAAACCATGAGCCACAAAAAGTGCTAAGAATTCCTTAGTCATCCCTGCATTCACTACCCCATATGTGTAGTCCCATATCTAGTCGGCTAGGTGCATATACTCCTCAACTGCCACAATGCTATCAATGGTTGGGCCCCACTCTGGTACATCCTAACTCCATCGAGCATATAAGCATGCTCCTTGTGGTATTCCTTCCTATCATCCATATTATCACTGAACTCAGTTGTGTTGCAATCTCTCGATAACAAAGGGCGTCTGCCCTATCAAGAATTACGACATGTACACATAGGGCATCTCTAGTCCATCCTCCTCCCACACCTCGCACTCCATATACAGTCTCCAGATGACACTATCAATATCATCAAGCACCCTCCTCCAATGCTCTTGTTTTCCCAACTTACAATGGACAACTATCCCTATATATCCATATGCATAGGCCCGTCCAACTAGCCTATCCCTATCAGCAAGTGGCCTCACTATGGGAATGTTCTCCCACACCCATACCTATAACAAAGTAACCTGAGTTGATAAAATACTATACCCCCCAAGTATACCACCTGATGCAAGTCTCTGTAAAGGTGGGCCAACATAGCAGACCCCCATGCAAACTGGCGACCTTGTGTCACCATATCCTCCAAGACCAACCCCCATCCCACTTCTAGTATTGATGGTAGTGGAGCATAATCCAGATCAATAAACTCCTACCAGGGGATCTCATATCCATAAATCATATCATCCTACAGAATCGGACAAAGAGCCTCTGTCCCACTCTCCTCAGTCTGCTCATATGGAAAAAGTCTACCTACAATAGGAATCCGCAAAATCTGATAGCAATCCTCTGGTGTCAGTATAATCTCACCTGTTGAGAAATGAAAGTTGTTGGTGTCGCTATGCCACCTCTCTACCAAAGTTGTTAATAAACCATAGTTAATGATATACTGAGGTATCTCTAATAAAGAGGATAATCCACATCTCTCAAGAATGGCCATGTCTGCCTGTGTCAATCATGGAATCAGAGACCACGGCCTCGGAAATCTCTCTTGTGATTGCACAGAAGCAAGATGCTCCTGTCACAAGCAAAACATGTCCAATATCAGTTCCCCCATCAAATCAAAAATTCATATCGACATCAAATCCATATCAACTTGAAACATTGAAAAACAAATCAAGTTTCACATCCATATCAACTTGAAATATTGGAAAATAAATCAAGTTTCACATCCATATCAACTTGAAACATTGAAAAACAAATCAAGTGTCACATCCATATCAACTTGAAATACTGAGAAACAAATCAAGTTTCACATCCATATCAAGTTGAAACATTGAAAAACAAATCAAGTTTCACATCCATATCAACTTGAAACATTGAAAAACAAATCATGTTTCACATCCATATCAACTTGAAATATTTAAAAGCAAATCAAATTTCACATCCATATCAACCTGAAACATTGAAAAACAAATCAAGTTTCACATCCACATCAACTTGAAACATTAAAAAAAAAATGAAGTTTCACATTCATATCAACTTGAAACACTACAAATCATATCAAGCTCATATCAAATTCATATCAACTTAAAACATTGAAAAAACTAATCAAGTTTCATATCAAAATACATATCATATCCAATCCATGTCAAAATCACATTCACATCAACTTGAAACAACGCAAATCAAATCAAAATATCTATCAAAAATCCATATCTAAAAACATATCAGAACTCATATCGGAACTCATATCGGACATCAAAAAATTTTCAAAACAACACACATTAGGCACACAAATTGACTATCACACCCATCCAAGAAAAATTGGTAGACACCTACTTACTTCAACCTATCTTCATTCATCTCAAAAATCTCTCAACAAATCCTAATTTCCACTACATTTTCTGCCTATGCACAAAGAACTTTTTTCTATGTACTAGCCAAATCCTGCCATGCACTGCAGACTTTACCCTATGCATCAAAAGTCACCTATGCACTACCCTTGCACCACCCCTTTAACCCTATGTGCTAGAAAACCCCTACGCACTATCCTAATCAGCCCATGCACTGCAACCCTAACCCTATGCGCTAGGTTTTACCTATGTGCTATCTTATTCTACCCATGTGCAACCCTATTGACCCTATGCGCTACCCTTTCCCCCCTAAGCGCTAACCTGTTCTCCCTCTGTGCTAAAAGAACTCGATATGCTATCCTAAACTACCTATTCACTACACACCCTAACCTTGACGCTATCCTAGTTCTTAACACTCTACGCGCTACAGTTTTTATTGTATGCACTAGGATGCAAACCCTACATGCTAACCCATTAAATTCCGCATTGAAAAATGAAAAGAATGACCAAAAATGACAAAACAAAAAGCAAAAAGGGGCAAAAATCAATGAGTTACTGGTGGTCCATACATGGCGGCCATCCGGTACTGACGAACGTGCTTGAATCGATGAGAAGCATGAGGAACAAACATTTTGTCTTTCTCTCCAAATCTCACTTTCTCCAAGATCAACAAGCACAAATGATACAAATAAAACCACTTTTTACATTTTTATAGGGTCAACGAAAATTAGGTTTAGGTGATGGAACATCTAAATTACTCATGGTCTCACTTCTAACCCTAAAAAACATCATTATCGAGAGATGAATCAAATTAACACATTCAACATAGACAGAATTTTAAAATGCGATGAAATTTATCAATTATCAAAATCACATCTCAACAGCTCAATGATGATAAACACAAAGAAAGCAACAACATGTGACTATATAGGAATGACAAATGAAAGAATGAGGATGATCAATTAGTTCCATATCATTTTACAATTAGTTTCATATAATTTTACAATTAGTTGCATATCATTTTCCAATGAGTTGCATCTAATTTTACAACTAGTAGCATATCATTATCATACATCTCATTTTCAAGATACATCTCACATATCATACATCATTCATCATCACATCATATCCATCAAATATCAAATTACATGTATCTATCTAAGCATTGCAACATCATCATGGAATCATCAAAATCATATATAAAGCATCATCCATCAAACACATCACATATGGATCAAAGAAAATAGTGTCATATATATATATATATATATATATATAAATGATCAAGTATACAAAACATGCCATGTTTGTCCCAAATACAACAAAACATTGAAATAAAATCGAGACAAGGTCTCTCAGGTATGACTATCTCTTGAGGGTGATAGTCTCATGATAGATGTTCCAGCACTTGGATCTCTAGGTGGATTCTGACGAGTCATCTCGGTCACACCTCTATTCTCTATCCTCGAATCTGTTTGCCTGGATCGACTTGATCTCATTGCAGTAAAACTAGGAGCTTTGCATTCCCTAGGCACCAACTCCTCATATAGCCACTGGTAATACTCAGCCTCCTTGGCTATATACTACATCTCCCTCAAAGTGTCTCTCATCAAGCCACCAGTTGCCACTCTCTCCAGACTATTTGCCTGAGGCTCCGCTCAACCCAAGTGCTCCAAAACTGTATCATGCTCTGTGGTCAGCTATGTAATCTGATGCTGATGCGCCAATAACTATGTCTATAGATGCTCCACTGACAAATGTAAGGATCTAATATAAGCATCCTCTTGGTGAATGGGAATCCAAATCTGGAGAGGTACCTATGTCGTGGTACCCCTTGTCCCTCTCCCTATCCTTGGTACTCACGAGGCTAAAACATCTTACCTCCTCCTTTGGGTAGGCCATCTAAAATCATCTGTCCCACCCACAACTGCTATCACCTCCCCTGCTTGCCAACCACCCCCAACTCCAATCACCAAACCTCCTCTACCTCTATCCTCCACTACCTGTCATACTACTCTCTCAAGCCGTATCCCTTTATCCCCACCAACTCCACCTCTATCTCCTCTCTTCCCTAATCTCCTCTCCCTACTCTATCTCCACGCCGACCTCGGCCACCTCCTCCACTATCTCTATCGTCACCTCCTCCACCAACCCCACCTCCCTCATCAAACTCCTCTCCCTCCTCTCTTCGTCTCCCTATCCTCTCAGGCTGGTCATCTTCATTGTCATCAAAAGAGGGAATCATCTCCACTGGATCAGATATCCTGGCTACACCATGAGCCACAAAAAGTGCTGAGAATGCCTCAGTCATCCCCACATTCACTACCCCATAGGCATAGTCCCATATCTAGTCGGCTGGGTGCATATACTCCTCAACCACCATAACATTATCAATGGCTAGGTCCCACTCTAGCACATCCTGCCTCTGTCGAGCATATAAGCATGATACTTGTGGTATTCCTTACTGTCGTCCATATTATCATTGAACTTGGTTGTGTAGGAATGTTTAGATAACAAAGGGCATCTGCCCTATCAAAAATCAGGACATGTACACATAGGGCATCTCTAGCCCATCCTCCTCCCACACCTTGCACTCCATATACGGTCTCCAAATGACTGTATCAATATCATCAAGCACCCTCCTTCAATGCTCTAGTTTTCCCAACTTATGGTGGACAACTATCCCTATATATCCATATGCATAGGCCCATCCAACTGGCCTATCCCTGTCAGTAATTGGCCTCACTGAGGGAATGTGCTCCCACACTCATACCTTTAACAAAGTAACCCTAGCTGATAAACTGCTATACCCCAAGTATACCACCTGATGAAAGTCTATGTATAGGTGGGAAAACATAGTAGACCCCCATGCAAACCGATGACCCTGTGTCACTAAATCCTCCAAGACCAACCCCCATCCCACTGCCAGTACTGATGGTAGTGGAGCATAATCCAAATCAATAAACTCCTACTAAGGGATCTTATATCCATAAATCATATCATCCTACAGAATCTGATGAAGAGCCTCTGTCCCACTCTCCTCAGTCTACTCATATGGCAAAAGTCTACCTACCACAGGAATCCACAAAATCTAATAGCAATCCTCTGGTGTCACTATAATCTCACCTGCTGCCAAATGAAAGGTGTTGGTGTCGCTATACCACCTCTCTGCCAAAGTTGTTAATAAACCCCAGTTAATGATATCCTAGGGTATCTCTAACAAAGAGGATAATCCACATCTCTCAACAATGGACATGCCTACCTGTGTCAATCATTAAATCAGAGACCACGGCCTCAGAAATCTCTCTTGTGATTGCACAACACCAAGTCGCTCCTGTCACAAGCAAAACATGTCCAATATTAGTTCCCCCATCAAATCAGAAATTCATATCGACATCAAATCCATATCAACTTGAAACATTGAAAAAAAAATCAAGTTTCACACCCATATCAACTTGAAATATTGAAAAACAAATCAAGCTTCACATCGATATCAACTTGAAGCATTGAAACACAAATCAAGTGTCACATCCATATCAAATTGAAACACTGAGAAACAAATCAAGTTTCACATCCATATCAACTTTCAACATTGAAAAACAAATCAAGTTTCACATCCATATCAACTTGAAACATTGAAAAATAAATCAAGTTTCACATCCATATCAACTTGAAACATTGAAAAACAAATCAAGTTTCACATCCATATCAACTTGAAATATTTAAAAACAAATCAAGTTTCACATCCATATCAACCTAAAACATTGAAAAACAAATCAAGTTTCACATCCATATCAACCTGAAACATTGAAAAACAAATCAAGTTTCACATCCATATCAACTTGAAACATTGAAAAACAAATGAAGTTTCATATTCATATCAACTTGAAACACTACAAATCATATCAAGCTCATATCAAATTCATATCAACTTAAAACATTGGAAAAACTAATCAAGTTTCATATCAAAATCCATATTATATCCAATACATATCAAAATCACATTCACATCAACTTGAAACAACGCAAATCAAATCAAAATATCTATCAAAAATCCATATCCAAAAACATATCAGAACTCATATTGGAACTCATATCGAACATCAACTTTTTTTCAAAACAACACACATTAGGCACGCAGATTGACTATCACACCCATCAAGGAAAAATTGGCAGACACCTACTTACTTCAACCTATCTTCATTCATCTCAAAAATCCCTCAACAAATCCTAATTTCCACTATATTTTCTGCCTACGCACTAAGAACTTTTTTCTATGCGCTAGCCAAATTTCAACATGCGCTGTCGACTTTACCCTATGCGGAAAAAGTCACCTATACGCTACCCTTGCACCACCCCTTTAACCCTATGCACTAGAAAACCCCTACACGCTATCCTAATCAGCCCATGCACTGCAACCCTAATCCTATGCGCTAGGTTTTACCTATGCGCTATCTTATTCTACCCATGCACAACCTTGTTGACCTTATGCACTAGGTTTCACCTATGCACTACCCTTTCCCCCCTAAGTGCTAACCTGTTATCCCTTTGTGCTAAAAGCAATCGATGCACTATCCTATACTACCTATGCGCTACGCACCCTAACCCTGATGCTACCCTAGTTTTTAACACTCTACGCGCTACGGTTTTTATCGTATGCGCTAGGGTGCAAACCCTACATGCTAACCCATTAATTTTCGCATTAAAAAATAAAAAATGTGACCAAAAATGATAAAACAAAAAGCAAAAAGGGGTAAAAATTGATGAGTTATTGGTGGTCCATACGTGGTGGCCCTCCGGTACCAATGAATGCACTTGAATTGATGAGAAGCATGAGGAACAAAAATTTTGTCTTTCTCACCAAATGTCACTTTCTCCAAGGTCAACAAGCACAAATGATACAAATAAAACCACTTTTTACCTTTTTATAGGGTCAACGAAAATTAGGGTTAGGTGGTGGAACATGTAAATTGCTCGTGGTCTCGCTTCTAACCCTAACAAACATCATTATCGAGAGATGAATCAAATTAACACATTCAACATAGATAAAAATTTTAAATGCGATGAAATTTATCAACAATTATCAAAATCACATCAAATTTTTATTTTTTGATTCATCTCCCGAGGGGACATTATCAACATCATTTATCAAATCTAGGGCACGGCATGAACATCTCGATACATAAAATCACACTAATCATGATCAAATTTTGATGACACATCAATTTTCTTTGAATCAACATGTACACATACGTCACTTCAAAGAGGGGCAAAATGTACATGTATAAAAATGACCATATTCCTAAATGAATATTTAATGTTCATTTTATTCTCATTCCTCTATTTTAATAAAATCATCCACATTCCTCTATTTGATTAAATAAATTATTCAATTTATTTATTTAAATTCACTTAAACCTTTCACATCATTTAATTGAATAAATCATTTTATTTAATTAAATCCCTTCTCTCTACTTTTAATTAAATTTACATTTAATTAAATAGTTCACCCCAAACAAATAAATCTAATTTATTTAATCCTCCACTTGCAACCACAATTGAAATAAAGCAATTTATTTTAATTAAATTCTATTATCCCTCACCCACTTGCATTTTCCTACATCTCCCACTTGCCTCCTTAACCCATTTCCTGAATTATTCTAGAGCCCATCTAATCCTTCAATTATCCCCTATCCCTAAATTTGAGGATGTCACTTCTCAAATTTGGAGTAAAGTCTTCCAAAGGCATTAAATCCTTTATGCCTTCAACAAGCTAACTTGTTGAATATCCCCAAATTTGGAAGGACTCTTACAAATTTTCCCCCAAAGTCTTTTAAACCATTAATGGTTAACTTACCCTTTGTGGCATGGTTAGAGATTTTTTTCCTAACTCAACCCTCATCTAACCCAGGGGTCTCATCAAGCATCCATTGATTTGACCATGATTATCCCTTTAATCCGTGCACAAGAGTTTATCCTTTGGGTAGAAGCTTTATCCAATAGATAATCCTAACCTAACCTTAACCCTTATCTCATAAGGTAACCATGAGGTCTTCTCAAGTATTTAATGCTTCTTACATCCCTTTTCAAGCAGTCTTATGTTGACAGTTGTCACCATTTCATTGGTGAGAATTGTAAACATGGATTGATCAGTTTCAATCTTGACCCTTGATAGGATCATCCAATCATGACCATCCATTGCCCCATTTCTCCTATAAATATAGCCCTTATCCCTCATTCTCATGATCTAGGTCTTTAGCATCACACTTATACTCATATTTAGCAAAGCATTTAGTCTCTCTTTGGAATATAAATATAATCTAATAATTATTTTTAGAAGCATTTCCATTATCTTAATTAATCATATAAACTACTAGTATATCATGTTACGATAGTATTTTACTAATATTTTCATCTTATCATCACTAGCTTAGTTCATATCTAAAATCATGCATAAATGGAATTCATTCATACTAAGATTGATCAAAAGCATCCCTCATTCTCATGATTTTTATCCCTAAGTCAGTTTGCTCAATAATTTGAGAGTAAAGGCATTGGCTTGAGGGGTCTTGTGAGATAGAGAACAATAGAAAACCCCTTGGGAAGTTGAGCTATTCCACATAGCTCCATAATTTGCACCAAGAGTCTCATGGGTGTGTGGGCAAGTCTTTGAATATTTTTGTAATTTCCATTTCATTGCACCTCTTTTCCCGCATACACCAATTAATTTTAAAAATTAGGGTTTGATGACCTAACCACTTAATTTTGAAATTTGAATTTTGGGGAAAATGGGGGAAATTAAAAATTTGAATTGTAGGGTTGAAGACAAATCTGAGAACAATCAGAAATCTGAAAATTAAAGGGAAATCCAATTTTTTTTTTTAAAGTTCAAGATGATTTAGGAAAATTGGGGTTTTAACAAATAACCTCTTAATTTTGTAAATTTTAATTGCAAATTAAACAAGACAATGAGTAAATTGGATTTGCCAAACAAAATGATTTTCATATCTAAGATAACCACAACCAATTTTTACAAATCACAAGTTCAATTTTAATTTTAAAAGCTAGGGTTTTTAATGATTTAATGACTAAGTTTGCTGAAATTTGAAACTTGTAAATGAAAAATATGCAATGTTGCTCAAAGGAAAGCATGCAAGACGTTGGGTTCACCAAAATGTAATGATGGGAAAATGAGGACGAATTCTCCTTAAATAATGGTGGAATTTTGATTAAGCCAAATAAGTGGAAAACTATTGAAGAGGAGATTGATTTCAACATTCAATTCCATACAAAAATTTCTATCAACATTGTTACTAAAACCTCCCTTGAGGTGATTTACAATTCAGTCTTTCATTTACATCTACTTGCAAGTACTTTCTTTCATTGCTTGGTTAATTCCAAAACTGGGCTTTGACCTAAAGGCAAACCCCTAATCCCAACATATTTCCCTCTCTTTTTTGTGTTTAAGTTGCAGGTGTGCAACTGTACTTTTAAATTCAGGCTTCATTTGCAAAGTCGAAAAAACCCTTTTCATTTCGCAAATTTCTTAGAGGATCATGTGCATTCCCACCACGGTCTGGACAACTTTTCGTCAAATTTGCTAGGCGTCTTCGTCTCAATATTTTACTGCCAAATCTAGGTGCACAATTTCATCCCATATTCTGATCTCAAGTTATAATAGATTCTTTGTCACTTTTGCAATACAAAATTCAATCAATTTCCTTTCCATTTCAAACAAAGGAAGAAGGGGTCATCCTAACATTGTTAATTCATTCATAATTCAATCTATCATCTTTCTGTGGTGATTGAATCTAGTAAATTATCCCTTATGTTCATAATGTAATGGTGAAAACTGTTTGAAGGATAATCAATAAGTGAAACTCTCATCTCTCTTTAAGGGAAAGGGTTAGTTTTCCTCTTGATCTATCACTCATCATTTTCCCACGATTACATTTTGGTGAACCCAACGTCTTGCATGCTTTCCTTTGAGAAACATTGCATATTTTTCATTTATAAGTTTCAAATTTCTGCAAACTTAGTCGTTAAATCATTAAAAACCCTAGTTTTTAAAATTAAAATTGAACTTGTGATTTGTAAAAATTACTTGTGGTTATCTTAGATCTGAAAATTGTTTTGTTTGTCAAATCCAATTTCCTCATTGTCTTGTTCAATTTGCAATTAAAATTTACAAAATTAAGAGGTTATTTGTTAAAACCCTAATCAAAATTCCACCTCTTGAACTTATGTAATTTCCACTTATGCAAATGAGAGGATGAATGCCCCTTAAATACATGTTTGAAGGATTTAAATTTTGTCACGAGCTGACATCTAGGAGATTTCCCACTCACCGCACAACCTACAATGTATGCTCTAGAAAGGTCATGCCCCAAAATAGGGCAGGGACAGGGGTGCCATACCCCTATCCTAGGAGGACAAGAGCACCACGCCCCTATCCAAGGGGGGACAAGGGCACCACGCCCCTATCCTACCCCTTTCTCCATGGAGAGTGTGGATGGAGATTGTGGATAGAGTGATGCAGAGGCCAAAGAAGAAGTTTTTTTGCAAGCCGAGCACTCTCTAGTCTTCGATCAGGCTAGAGGATTCAAGTTTACATGCATGAGGACCCTAATGCAGTCATAAATTGCTAGGGTCACAATTTTATGACACAACATTCTCTAAAGAAGTTCAAACAAGTATTGGTGTACATGCACACCAAGATTTCTTGAATGAATATGGACCTTAACTTTAAGAAGTTCAAACAAGTAGTCACATAGTTTTTCACGGATTGCTGATAGGTTGGTAATTTTTAAGTTGTTGTTTTTAGGATCAAGGAAAGTCAGTAAACAGTTTATGATTTTATTCTAAATTTCAAAGCTATAAATAAATGTGATGTCAAAAAGCTATCAATTTGATTTTTTTCACTTTTGAAAGATGGACTATTATATTAATAAGATCAACATAAAGAAATATTCTAAAATCTTGTACATTTTCTTAATTTCTAATAGCAACAATATGAGCTTCAAAATTATTTATGTTACATGTAATAGATAAATCTACATCAAATTTTAAACATATATTTCATTTATTTAGGAAATTTACTTTCATCAATGAAATAAGATGATTTTAACCCAACATCATCTAGAATGAAATAATTGAATATAGTTAGAGATAGTTGTAATAATTGTTACAATATATTGTTAAAATTTCTATGTAATTTTAATTACTCAACCAATCAAGAGTGTATCTAATTTGATTGCTATACAAAAATTTGCATCTTACTATGCATTTTGTTTCTAAGAGTAGCAATTTTCCAGTCAAAAAAAATTAACTTCCTTCTTTTTCCTTTGCTGCTACCACTTTGGCTGCTCATCAAATGTCTTCTGATCCATATTAAAGATGTTTTGAGTCTCCTCAGATGTTAAATATTATTATAAATGAAGATTGTCATTTATTTAATATGTGTACCATCTTTGTTTTAGCTTTATTAAGTACAAATGCTGAAATGAAAGAAAACCATTGACTAAAAGTGAAAGTAAAGGCTTAAAGATTTACCTCTATTTTTTTGGGATTGAGGCTTGGTGTTAGATTAGTGGACTTATATTTCAACTATGCGTAGTTGTACGTGCTAGAAATTTTTTTGTTCAAGGTTGATTTCATCATCCTTTTATCTTTCTTGTCTATGAGCATTTGAAATAAGCCTTTCAATTAAGTGTCATTTTATTTGGCTTGATATTTCACTCTCAATGAGCTTAGTCTCAACATTCTTTGTAATGATTGTGTAATGATATAATCAATATAATTATGATGATCAATAAATATCATAACATAAAATATATCTTTTTACCTCCTTAGGGTCATTGAGCATCCAAACAATTAAAACATCAATGGCATCTTGGTTTTTTATTTTGGATGCTCTTACAACCATCAAGGTAGTTGTATCCTTGACAAGAGTTGGAAAAGACTTGTGTGAAAAAAATTAACAATATAAACTTGTTTTTTATTAAAAAAGAATCATTAACTAGGGCACTGACCCTTTACATAGCCAAAATGCTATCAAAAAATTAAACAACAACCCAAAGGTGGAAAGAAGACCAAGCAGGGGTACAAACCCTAAACAAACAAAGTTAGATAGACCAAACAAACTTGTAAAACCTGTAACAACCCACCCTAGCTCAAGATTGGAGAGAAACACCCAAATCTTGACAAAGGAGGGGTTGGGAAAGTGGGGTAGATTTTCCCTTTTGCTTGCGACAAACAAGTATCTAGGTGACACTATCATTAGGAACATTTAAAGAAAAATCACGTGAGGAGGACCCCACAGAGTTACTACCAGACTGCTATTGCAAAATAGTTGCAAATTGTTGTTGTATGACAACAATAAAAGAAAAATATGCAAGAGAAGAGAATATTTGTGGAGTGGGAGCAACAGATGAAGGAGCCAAAGGGGTGGATGAGTCCACGATAGTAGTAACATCAGTAGGCTTCATTAGCAGTATGAGGCACCTCATCATGGAAGGACACATCATCCTCTAGAGAGGAGTCAACATAAACAACCTCATAAGCATTAACCATCAAGTGATCATCAGTAGCATCCATCCAACAAGCAGTAGGACCTTTGCGACAGGAGAGATAATAGTTTGACGCTAAGTGACCCACTTAGAAGCATCTTCTATAGTGAAAGGAGAGGCCCTCATAATCCAATGATTGAGTGGAAGGTCTATCCCCAACCATTAGAACCACATTCCTAGGGTGGGGCAGAGATACGTCAAAATCAATTAACAAACAAGAAAAATTAGAATAACCCATAGAAGTTGTGGCATCATCTACCTTCAACAAGCTACCAATGGTGTTACCGATAGCCTTGAAACAAGAAGGCTCCTAGAAATGGAGGGGAAGATTAGTAAGACGTATCTAAATCAGACGAACAGTAAGGGGTTTGGTAAGGGGGTTGAAGGATTTTGTCCGAGGTTTACTAGATAGAGTGATCTCCCCAAGCCCACAACTTACCCAAAACCAAATTGCAATCAAGCGTAGAAGTAAATGAAGCAACAAAAAAACCTTTAGCAAAAGGAAAAATCTCAATACCATGAGCAACAAAAGGCTTCTAGAAATCACTCACCCAACCATGAAGGTCTAGAAGACAAGGCCTGAACATGATATTTCTACAAACCAAAGAGTAATGTTGATAAAATTTAACATTTTCCACCACCTCCTGACCACAGACTAGAATAGGGGAGTTCTTGGCACAAGGAAGAGGACGAATTCCCTTGTGAGGAAAGGTAGTAGTTCTAGCCACATGGGATAATCTTTGTCTAGGAGAAAAAGAAGAAAGTTTTGGAGGAACAAGATCATCAATAATAAGGATCTTGGCACCCAAATCCTTGGCATCAACACCCACAATAGTAGAAGGACCATCCACAATAGCAAAACCTCCCAATGTAGCAGACGGAGAAGCCACAACTCCAACTCTAGTAGCAACAACTACGAGTGGAGGAAACTCACCATAATGTGAGAACCACCATCCACCCCATCAATGGTATACTAAGGCACTAGTGTCATAGAGGAGGAAGAAGAAGAACGCAGGGCAATAGATCCATGCAAAGCAAGGGAGCCATTGGGCAAAGCAGCAGAAATGACCATTTCAAATTTTCCCTATCGATATATTTACTTAGTTTCTTATAGTTATGTAGTTTATCATGACATAATAAGGAAATGAAAATGATGGACATAACTAAAGTAATAGCTATTAATGACCTTATCTAATGTCAATAAAATTTTTATACAGATCAAGTTTGTTTAGAGTCAATGTTGCAGCCTTGTTAGTGCAGACCACATATTTTGTAACTATTTCTTCACTAATGTCATCTATTTTGTAATTGCATGGTGGACAACATATATTGCATCAAAATTCAATTTTTAAAATAGAAATTGTGAAATGTTTCTTAAAACCCTATATCTCAAACAAATACCAAATAACATAGTTCACCTTTGATTGAAAACCTATAAGCCCAAGTGAAAGAATCATGCCCTGAATAAAGATCAAAAATTAAAAAATCATTATACTCCAATAAGAAAAATAAGGAGCACAATTTCTTGTGTTTTCATGCAGATGAACATTAGATGGAAAATCTACGAAAAATATTTGGTCTGATTCCAAGTTCTTTGTCTTGGTTCAAAAGCTTCCTCAAAGGATCTATAAAGGAAAGTTAATGCATATCATTAGACTAAGCAATGATATAGATAAACAAATAACAAAATTGTAAAATTGAGGGTCAAGTGATGTTGTTTTCCACACAAAGAGGCAAAATAAAGGCCACAATTTAATATGTTTTCCTACAGAGGGACATTAAATGAAATACCTAAGAAAATGTCTTCCAAGGTCTTTGTTTTGGTTCGAAAGCTCCATCAAAGCATCCTGATCTAAAAGAATCGTAGTCTGAATTAAGACAAACAATTAAAAATAAGCGACTCCAATAAGAAAAATAAAGAGAATAATTTAAAGGGTTTTCCTTCAAAGGAACATTATATAAAATACCTAAGAAAATATCTACTTTCAGTATAAGGTCTCTGTCTCAGTTTTGAAGCTCCATCAAAGTACTTATAAAGGATGGTTAATGTATGATTCATTTATTTTGAAAATACAAGTAAAAGGCCATGTAAATTTAATATTTAATTTTACTGGCAATATATACTGCTAATAAGAGCACATTTGGACTCAACTGCCTAGCAATGAGCAGAGAAATCCAAACTTGAGCTTAATTCATTTGAGGAAAAAAGTCTTTGATGGTATAGTCATTGTATGTCCTAATCTGTCAATATGAGACAATAGAATGCCAAGATCAATTAATATCATACTTTTGTATAGTTCTAGAAAGATTAGACAACATGCTAATTTAAGATATCCAATCAAATTACACACCCTTAGGATTTTATTAAGGTTTCTTGTAACAGTTATGAGGAGAGTATTCTTGCAAAAAGTAGGAGGTCCAAGGAGAAGTGTCATCCTATAAATTTAGTAATTTTTATGAGAAATTTAATAAGAATATAGCATAAGAAGTCAAACAAATTGTCATTGAAGTGGTGTTTACCTTGCAAGCTTGACAACACCACTAACATTGTGAAGGATTGTCACAGTTGTCTTGTTATTGTTATATAAATGAAGTGATTGCAAAAGTCCTTGTAAAATGATGTGACCACATATAGATTAAAAAGAATCAAATAATTACTTCCAATGATTCTCAAACTTTAGAATAGATGAAAAAGAACGAATAGATTTGTTATAGGGATGTGCATATACTCCATCCAGATTTGTTTGTGTATTTTATTGGTAGTCTTTTCCCTCCAACATCATTAATAAATCCCAAGGGAAAATCTTGGTGAATGTTTCTAGTTAAATGTAAAAGGAACAATATACTTTCTATTAGAGATTCTAAATCAAATCCAACAAGAAGATACTTTAAACAAGCAAGACAACATGTTAATTTAATTTATCCAATCAGACTACATACTTTGAGGTTTTCATCAACCCTTCCTATGAGAGCTAAGAGGAGAGCATGGTTGTCTTGTTGTGCTTGTATAAATGAAGTGTTTGTAAAAGTTCCTGTAAAATATTGTGACAATACAAAGAATAAAAAGAATAAAATAATTACTTCCATTGACTCTTAATTAAGTGGGAGAGGAACATTAGAATTTGTATTAGAAATGGCAAATCAAATCCAACAAGAAGAAAGTTTAAACAAGAAAGTAGAAAAACATAAGTAAAAGTCTAACCAAAATAGTAGAAAACATTCTCATATTTGCATGTGGATTGTTTGTCCACTATATTGACAAACTAGTTTACGGAATATCATTAATAAGTCCCAAACATAAATGGTGGGGAATGTTTTTGGTCAAGTGGGAAAGGAGCATGAAATTTTCTATCAAAGATCCTATATCAAATCCAGCAACAACAAACTTTAGATAAGCAAGTAGAGAAAGATAAATATAAGTCTAACCAAAATAATAAAAAATATTCTCATATGAATATAGACAAGTGAAATTTATTATCAAAATAAATACTTGATTCCAACTTACATTGTTGAGAACTAGTACATTTCACACCTATGGTTGCCTTGAAATTTGAATCTCATTGGAATGAAATTGAATAGAAAAATGACTTCTAATGTAACTTATGCTAAGAACTACTACCTTCCACAAATTTGCTACCTATTTTCTGATGTGACAAGACTGATAATTTTGTTTAACATATCATAGGCCATGTACAAGAAAATAAGTAGAACTTAAAAGTTTTTTGAAATTAAAAGGACTAAGATGAATCTTAAGGCCTGGCATACTCACATTATGAAAAATCTAGCAAAGAACACCATTCGTATTGTGAAGGAATGTCATGGTTGTGTTGTTGTTGTTGAAGTATAAATGAAGTAATTGCAAAAGTCCTTGTAAAATAATCTGACCACATAAAGATTAAAAAGACTAAAATAATTACTTCCTGTAATGCTCCACCAGGAACCCTAAAGGAAAACAATACAACTAGGAAACTAAAGGGTGAAATAAATTTTTTTTTAAAGATTAAGTGTATCAATTATAACAATTGCATGTTTAATAACACAATGGAAATCTAACACATGATTTCCTAAGGGTTGCCAACAAAGACTAATTCATAGATTATATTAACACCATGGTTAATCCAATTGTCCATTTAATTAGGTAAATTAAATGCTTGTGATTAAAGCTACACATACATCTAAATTCAAAAATGAAAGAATCAAAGTATTCCATGCATTCAATTTATCCATAAATCATTTATACATAAGATGAAAGCAACTAAATTTAACATACATTCTACTAATATAATATCACAATATCCATAAATACACGACTTCAAAAAATACCACGGAATCCAAAGTTACAATATCAAGGTTACATAAAAGTCTGATACAATGACCACAATGATCATGAACAAGAGCTGGTACATGAACCATGAACCAAGAAATGCCAGCGAAGCCTTTCCTTGCCTGAAGATACAATCTAGAACATCCGATGGGAAGTGGCACTACAACCCGACCATGTGATCCCAAAACAGAACCACCCCACCATGCTAGGATATAGTAGAAAACCCTCAAGCAATCAAAATAAGACAAGTAGGAAAGAACTACATGACTCCACAAACATCCATGTGACTCAACTCACAAAACACTAGTGACTCTAAGGAGAGAGTTTCATCGCATAGCTTAAGATAGATTCCATGGTACAACCTCCATAGGTCCTGACTCACTGTCCTGGTAACCTCTCCTGAACCTCCAGTTCCAACTAAGTCTCATGTGGACCCTACCAATCCTTTCGTGAAGACAAGGTGGTAAGTTTGCTATTCCAGGCCTTCTTGTAACATTATGAGCCTTGTACTAGCACTTCACCTATGCACAAGGTACATTATCTCAATTAATACTTATTCCACCCCCCCAAATCAATTACTAGGTTATCACTTTTTAACTACTTTCGAAGGGTTATCTTGTCATCCACTTCGAGCATGGCCCTCGCTCGAAAGCCACTCTCTCATAGGACACTGACAGGAAACGTCTCTCTATGAGAACTCTATGGTAAAATAGAAAACCATAACTAATCCTGACAAACCACTGGTGAAGGATACACAATCACTAACCCAGGATTGACCATTTGGAACAAAATACACAATGGCTCAAATCAACAAGGTTACACAACGACACTTGACCAAGGAGATATAACAACATATGACATAATGACAACTCAACTAGAATTGCAACAATATTAAGCTTGACTACAAATACCATTTACACAAGATCATAATATAGACAATCTTTTCTTTAAACAACCAATATCCTAAATAACTTGTAATTAAAGATTTTTCAGAAAATAAGAATTACAAATATATTAATACAAATAAATCATTTTTGTCATTTGTCCAATAAGGTTTAAATCAAGCACATAAAAATTAAACCCCTAATTATATGCTCATGATTAATTTTCAATTAAATTCGATTAGCTTATACCAATAATCTAAATTAAATTTTAAATTATATATATATATCAATATAATAAAATTATATAAATATATATACTCATCGAATATAATATCATATAATTATATCACATTAAAAATATATAATAAAATGAAGATTTAATATTACAATAACTTTTTATTTCCAAAATAACACAATAAACCCACAATACTATATATATGTGTATGTGTGTGTGTGAATAAATATATAAACATATTTATAAATATAAATATATAATATTATTATTTTATTTTTTTTAAAACATAAAAAAAAATTAAATAAAACAAATTTAAGAAACCAAAATTATAATTTTTGGTGGGTAAACAAATGAGGAAGGCATTATTTTTAATTTGTTTCGGTAGCCCCTCCCTTGCTACCAAGTAGCAAGTGCTACCTTACGGTAGCATTGCTACCGTAGGGTAGCAAGTGCTACCTGATGGTACTGCTACCTTTTGGTAGTAGATGCTACCTTTCAGTAGCATTGTTGTACGGCAGTAGGTAGCCGCCTCCCACAATGCACCATTAATTTTTTAATTTATTTTTATAAAATTAATAACAATTTCCCAAAATAAATACACATAAAATTTTTAATTTCCATAATGTAATTAATACAAGTTCCACATAATATTGAATAATAACAATAAATTTATTTCACAAATAAATTTATTCCCATGGCAAATTCCATAATTTAACAGCTAAAACAGGGATACATAAAACTTAATTAACAACTAGAATGAATAACAAAGATAATTAAATCTCTGGCTAAGTGTCGGTGATAGTATAGGGAATTACAATCACAGACCATAATTAACAATACAAATACCAAACACGAGGGAAAATTTTCTGGTAAATTCCATACTTCCCAAATCTTGCAATTTCCATGCACAATAAAAACCTTGGCAAAATTGCCATAAATTTTTTTCCCAAGTTTTTCAAAATTAAATCTACAAACACCCAGAAAACAACTTCTTTCCATAAACTAGAAATTCACTTTAGGGATGGACTTTAGCCAAGAACAGAATTAATCAGATAGGATATGACAAACATCTTAACACACAAATGATTCAAAAGATAGAAGTAATATAAATATTCTCTTTAAAACAAACAATCAACAGAAGCCACCCAACCTGGTATAGCTTTCTTGGAAGAAATTTGTAGAAGAGAACCAATCCTTCAACTAGCTTCCAAATAAATTTATTCACCTAAATCCCTGACTCTTTCCTATGTATCCCTAAAATAAAGATCTATTCCCCTTTTAAACTAAAATTCTAGGTTGAATATCTTTTTCTCCAAAAACCTAAATTTAGAATAAAAGCAATTTTATTTTCTTTTCTAATTTTCTAACAAAGGGATAACTTAACATGCAACACTTAAAAAATCATTTTTTCTTTCTTTTATTTTCTCATGCAAATTAATTAATTTTCTAAATAAAGAAATTAAAGCAATACTTTAATTTTAATTAATTTTTTTATTCATTTATTTATTTATTCTTTTATTTATTTTAAATTCTAGGAACAATAAATGAAATTAATCTAATTTATTTTTCACTAAAATTTAAATAAAATATATATCTAATATCATGTAGCTTGCAACTTAATTTAATAACTTCTTTTAATTAATTAAATTTATAATCTCAATGCATAGATAATTCAACTATGAGATGACTACATAAAATTAATTAATTAATTAAATCCACTAAAACACACAAACTGAACAAACCTTAAGCAAATACTCATAAAAAGATCAAACAACAAAATACAAAGGCCAAACAAACTGACAGGACGACCAACTGACGATACTCACACAAGTGTAACTTAGTAAAGTAGGGTCAACTACTATCTCCTTCACTTCCATCAGAAAATATAAGGCATGCTCAGACCTGTGAAACCAGGTTGAGACGATACCCCGTACCTACCCGATACTTGTACCTGCAAAATCCTACATCATCAAACCACACATGCATATATACAATATAGAAAACACGACATACACAACGATGAAGGAGAATCACGATGTTCCTTGTCTCACTGAAATGAGTGAAGAAAAATTGTCCCCTTGCATCCAATACACTCACAGACACACAACATATAATTACAAATTGCATAGATAAAGTAAAATGTCAGTACATAACCATAATCCATAAAATGTCATAGCTCACAAGTACTGAAATATTGCAAATAATTTATGCATCTCATATCTAGATAAAGCATGATATAATATCATAAAAGTCTGAATAACACATCATGGTAATGTATCCACTGAAAGTAAACAATAATAAAATAAGAGTCTAATGAGTTTAAATGAGTAGGGGTACTACACTTCCAATGATTCTCCAACTTCATAATAGATGAAAAAGAATGAATAAATTTGTTTCAAGGATGTGCATATAGTTGTTTGTCCATTTTAGTGGTAGTCTTTTCCCTCCAACATCATTAATAAATTTTGTATGCAAAAGTTGGTGAATATTTTATTAAATGGGAAAGGAACATTATTTTTTTCTATTAGAGATCCTAAATCAAATCCAGCGAGAAGAAACTTTAAACAAGCAAGCAAACATGTCAATTTAATTATCTAATCAAATTACATACTCTAAGGCTTTTATCAAGCCTTCCTATGAGAGCTAAAAGGAGAGCATTGTTGTGTTGTTGTTGTATAAATTTCGTGACAACACAAAGATTAAAATGAATAAATTAATTACTTGCAATGATTCTCCAACTTCAGAGTAGATGAAAAAGAATAGATAAATTTGTAGAAGCGATGTGTATATACTTCGTGCAGAGTTGTTTGTCCATTACACTGGTAGTCTTTTTGCTCCAGCATCATTAAAAATTCGCAAATGCAAAGGTTGGTGAATGTTCCTAGCTAAGTGGGAAAGGAACATTAGACTTCCTATTCGAAATGGTAAATCAAATCAAGCAAGAAGGAAGTTTAAGCAAACAAGTAGAGAAAGATAAGTATAATTATTAACAAACAATAGAAAACATATTCTCATGTCAATTGTTTTTGCAATATACTGGTAGTCTAGTTCCTCCAACATCGTTAATAAGTCCCAAACGAAAAAGCTGGTGATTGTTACTAGTTACGTGGGACATGAACATCAGATTTTCTATCAAAGATTCTACATGAAATCCTACAACAACAAACTGTAGATAAGCAAGTATTGAAAGATAAATATAAGTCTAAACAAAATAATAAAAAAAATTCTCATATGAATATAGACAAATGAAATTTATTGTCAAAATAAATACTTGATTCCAATTTACGTTGCTCAGAGCTGCTAAATTTCACACCTATGCTTTCCTTGAACCTTGAATCTAATTGGAATGAAATGAAATAGAAAAGTGACTTTTAATGTGACTTATGTTGAGAACTACTACCTTTCACACCTATACTACATATTCTCTGTTGTGACAACACTGATATTACTGTCTAGCATACCATGCAGTTCATAAGCCATGTACAAGAAAATATATAGAACTTAATTTTTTTTGGAAATTAAAAGGACATAAGATCAATCTGAAGGCCTTAGATATCAAAATGTAATTTAATAGATGTTGTTGGCATACTCACATAATGAAAAATCTAGGAAAGATATTCACGTATAAAGCGCATAGGTTGTTAACTATGTTGTTCAACCAGCTATTGAAAAGACACAAACATATGTATATGAGTGAACATACTATATCAAATTAAAATAGTCATAGCTGCAACATATTATTGTGTTACTCTGAATATTTTTTGGCATAGCTGAAATCTTTTAAGTAATAAATTCTTTAATGACTGTTGTATAGAGTCGAAAGTGGACATCTGTTATCTAAACAAAAAAGAATAAAAAAATTGTGTCCAATTGTTGTCTAAACCAAAAAAAAAAAAAACAATTGTGTCCAATAATTGTCCTACTTCAAAATATATAAAAAAGAATGAAAAAATTTGTACAAGTTGTTCATAGCTACTATGCTTCACATCTATTCTTGCCTTAAAACTTGAACCCCATTAGAATCTAACGACTATGTATGTTAAGAACAACTTTGTATCAAATTATGATCACTTTGTTTTTGGAGGAGCTTAATTTAATTCAATCTGGATCAAAGTTGGAACACTATGGAGATGGCTATTACCATGTTGAATAAAGAAAAAAGAAACTAAGAAAAACAATGAAAAATCATTAAAAATTTACCTAACTGATTATGAAGGTTGGAAGGTTGTGAAGGTTGTCCAAATGATCTCAACAATTCAAAAAAATGAGTGGTACTAGCTATGACTTGGAACTACCATAGCTAGCTAGTATACACTGGACAAGCTAAAGGTGAGCTAGGCCATCCATGGATGAACATTTTGATTTTGATTTTGATTGCCACTTGTCTATGTGTAGAGAAACTATAGGCGAGCTTTTTTTTTTCTTGATGGTAGTATAAGCAATGTCTTGCGTTTTCTAATACCTTTCAAAAGATAATGGTGGTTTAATTCGTAAACCTTCAACTAATTTCACTCTTGAAATTATTGTAATTGTTAGCCCCTATTATTCATTTTTCCCTCTTTCTAGTATACCTTTGTTTAATGTTAGGCCTTGAGATTTGTGTATTGTGATGGCCCAAGACATTGTCAATGGAAGTTTTGTACGATTGCCTCAAGTTATAGGAGTTATAGGAATGTTTTCTAGATTGTCAATTTATCCCATGGAGGCCCATTGCAATTATCAAATTGAACTACAACGTTGTAATAACCCACTTAACTTAACCTAAAATTTCAACTAATTTTTTATATATATAAATATTAATTTCTTATTCTTACTTATTCTTAATTGTGTTTGATTCAATCACATACTCAGGTACATCTATCCAAATGATGTAGACATCTAAGCATATGGGTTAGGCATCTATCCATAAAGGACTAGGCATCTAACCATATGGGTTAGGCATCTGTCCACATGGGATAGGAGGTTTCATCTATCTAATTCGGGATAGGCATCTACCCAAACGAGGTAGGCATCTATTCATAAGAATACGATATGCTCTGGCCAGAGACTTAAGACTCATTGGGACCATCCTGATCATGAGCCACTCTTTAAAGACTACACTCCCCTACTATGAATGCACCAAGGTTGTCGTCTTTAGGAGTATATAAAAACAATTATATAGAAAGCTTCAGTTCTACCTTAGAATTCAACCTAAAGCCTGAGGAAGTCAAGCTAATCCATGCGAGATTCCTTTTGAGTATGCATTGAATTAATTTTAACCTTTCAATTAGTATTTGCATCATTGATTAAAATACCAAGGAGCTTCAAGAACCAACTACTCTCCCAAAACCAATTCCTAATCCTTATCCCTGAACGCTTGAGTACAAGGGACAACTCCATTCCTAGACTGCCTACATACCTGTTTTGGCATGGGATCAAGGTGTGAAGTATGTAGTTCTGGTTTCTAACTATGGTTTAATGTAAACTATTTGGTGGGTATGCAACGATTTCTAGGGTCAATGTCTAAGACAGTTTCTCTATGGTTTCTACCCACGATAGTAGCTCTTTAGGAAAAAGGCTCAAGATGGCCTTCTACTTGTGGCATAAAACAACTAATTCCTATCTCCTATTAAATACATCACCCTTAATCCATTATCATTCGCTAAAATTGCCAAGGTAAAATAAATTTCCAAAATCATAACAAACAACCAAACCCTAATGGGGTTTTCTAAGGTTTAACTGCATGGATATAAATTCATTTAAGATTTATCTTTTTAGATTATCGATCCAAGTGGGATTACCCACCCCTTATATTTTGACTTGCAAATGACCCCTTATTTCTCACCGGTGATTTAGATGGACAGTGCCACAGATGTTGTTATTGCAACTTTGTTAGGTATTAAGTGCAGTAGTTCAACATGACGACATTACCTGTAAGCATGACCCAGAGGCACCATAGATACCAAACACTTCTAGGTATTTTGGTTTCAACTCCTCTTGTTTACTTGTATATCTAATAATTTAACTATAAATTCATGAAATCATAAAAAAACATTACACTAAAACAACTATGAAAAGAAGCTAGTACATGCAAGGAATTATAGTTTGAAATTAAAAACCAAGATATAAGTATTACATGCTAAGCAATTCAACCACTTTGGAAATAGTATTTTCTTGAAGGAAAACTATGATACTAATTAAATTTATATAACTTGAATCAAATTCATCAAAGCACTAATCACTTAAAAACTATGATACTTATAGGACATAGCTTATCCAAATGACCATTACACTTTAAGTATGAATCCTAATACTTGAAAGGTACTAAATTGCTTAAAATAAAAAATAAGACTTTGGAAAATAATTTAACATTTACTTGTTTAAGGGAAAAACCTTTTATTGATAAGCTTGAGTATAACCACATTATTCATAAACCCCTAATTCTACCATTTGAAGTAGCATAAATTTTATCTTTAATTATAATCTACAAATGATGCCCTTACTTTTAAATATGAATCCTAAAATTAAGTTATCAAATAAAAATGCTTTGGAAATGGATTTAATACTTACTTGACTGAAGAGGAAACTATTCAACAATAAGCTTTAAAATAATCACATTATTTTTTTCTCTCTTTTTTTAATACTAACGATTAGGAAAGAGCCTAAACACTTGCTAGTTAACTAGGGTAAATAATAATAAGGCTCCCTAATAAATAATTTTTAATAAATCTATTTCTAGTTGAGCACTTAACTATTCCTTTGTGTTAACTTTGTTTTTAGATATCTTTCTTTATCACTTTTAAATTCTTAGAAGAGAGGTAATGTTTCCTCCTAAAATTTACTTTAAATGAAATTATTATTTAATTCCTTAAGTGATCATGGGATAGGTTTTCTTGAACTCATTTGCTTGATAAGGATAAGGATCCAATAATCTAGAACAACAAAATTCTACTTTATTTAACCTTCAAAACTAAGTTTCATTACAAACAAAATATGAGTATTTAATTTGAGATTTGGCCAAATAAGTCAACTATAATATTCTTATGAAAAAGGATCTCAATTTTTTTTTGTTTCATCTCCATTTGTGAAAACTATTTTTGTTTTCAATAAAATTTATTTACATCCTGATTAATACTAATATTCTTTCCATATAGATAACACCATTTAGATTGTATAAAGATTTAACCATGAAATTTACCTTTAAGTTTTAAATGTTAATTAAATTTATCTATACTAATTACTCGCAAGGTAAATGAAACTTCTCCTTTCACTAATAGTTTTGACTTTTCAAATGCCTTGTATAATCTATATCTTAAAATCTAACTTTGGTTAAAGAACAATCTAATATTCAACTTTTTAATTAGTTCATATTACTTGAAGTACATAAAAAGGGTAATTATGTATCTAAACACATCTACTTGGGAGGTAAATCCTTTATCCTTTAATTCTTTACACTAATTGAAGAAAGGGTATTTTTTATATTCAGTGAATAAAGGACTTAAATAATTGAAATGTATTGAATATCTTGAGGGGATCTATTTAATACTAGGCTTTATTTGAGACTAATTCGTGAAACATGATGAAAATAAAACCAATATTTTGGAATAATTTCATTTATCTTAACTTGTGCAAAATCTTTTTCCAGATGTACCATGAATGAAATATTATTTCCCATTCCTTTGTTTTCTTAGTTCAACTAATTTATTTAATAGGGAGATTTAACAAACTCCTTAAGTTTAATTATCCATTTAAAATTTGTAAGCACCAATTAATTAGGGTAAGATCCATTTTTAGTTTCAAAGGTAATCATTTCCCATTATAAAGAGATAACTATTCCTTTAACTATTTGTTGAAAATGATAGTCTAAGTTTGAGTAAATCCCATTTTGGTAAAGTGAGTTAAATTTGAATGCATTAATTAAATAATAAGTTTCAAATCCATTATGGAATTAAAGTTTATTTTTGTATTAATCAAATAATATTAAAGAGACAAATAACTATTCTACAAACATTTGAGTTCAATTCCAAATAAATCAATTTATTAAATTTTAAAACCATCCTTTTATAAAATTTCATTTAAGTTTAAAACAACTTTTAATATAAAATTAATTTAAAATAAATTAATATAAAACAACCCCGTAAATAAATTTTAACCAACTCTAAATTAAATTATATATAAATAGACTATTTTATAATTAATTTAACACTAGACAATAACAAGGTTATTTATTTTTTTCTTTTTTCCTTGTTTTTTTTTTTAAATAAACTAATTTAAAATTAATTTTCACACTACAAAAGAACATGTTGTTGTTTTTTTGTTTGTTTTTTTATTTATTAGAAAAATAATGACTTTTTGTAAAAGCCAAAAAAAATAAAAATTATTTTATATTATATATATATATATATATATATATATATATATATATATATATATATATATATATATATATATATATATATATATATATATATATATATATATATATATATATATATATATATATATATATATATATATATATATATATATATATATAAAATAAGATTTTAAATTGGCATAAAAAGAAAAATAGAGAGACAACAAAGAAATTAATCTGTCATCTATATTATTTATATTTTGAGATAAAATAAGATATATTACCCACAAATATATATATATATATAGAGAGAGAGATATAAATATATATTTTGTTTTCTAGAAAATTAGTTCACCCTATATATATATATATTATGTGTTCATAGAGAAAGAGATTTCTCATTAAAAAAATAATAATTTATTCAATACTGATTTGAGATAAAAGCTACTCATATAGAAAGAGATTTTTCATTAAAAACAATAGTTTATTCAATGCATATTTGAAATAAAATCTAATATCGAATACAAAGATCTTTATTCAAGGAGGGAAAATATGTATGAAAAGAAAAAAAAGGTTTTTCCCTCACAAAGATAATGCATGTGATTCTTTCTATTTTCTAAAAAGCAGTTACTTGTATTATTTTTCTCCTAAAATTTAATTTATTTTTCTTTTAAAAAAACTAAAAATTAAAAATTAAAAATATGATAACCGATAAGGTAAAGTTTTGCATATGCACATTGAAAGATTATTTCATTAAATCTTTTTCTATAGGGATTTTTTATTTTATTTATTTATTTCCATTATCAAGAAATTGGAAAGATTAAGAAGAAAGATTACTCTTATCTAATTTAATCTATGTAAATAATTAAAAAAGGATTTATTGAAGGAAAATTCTCATAAAAAATCAAGAGAGAGATAAAAGATATTTATTTTGAAATACAAGATACATAAATGCAATTAAGTGAATACAAAGAGGGGAACGTGGATTGACGAAGCTCCTATTGTTGAATCATCTTCAATCTCCCAACTAACCTTTTTTAATACTTCCTTGTAGCTTGGTGAGAATTCTTCAAGAACAAACTTAACAATTGTACAATAAAATGGGGCTACAAAATCCTAATACTATTAACAAACATTTACAAGAACTTGAGAAAATCACTTCTTCACATCAAAACAATGATCTCCCTTTCTGAAAGTTTAACATACATTATATAGAAAAAGATGCAACATTTCCACTATAGAATGAATTAATTGAAATAAGATATTCTTTTCTTAAATGTTCCTCATGCAAAATTGATTGATAACTTAGTGGAGAAGTCACATGCAAGAATACGAGATAAGAAATTATTTCTAGAAGCTTCTAATTTTCTCCTACATGTGCTAAATTGTCACATTGAGAAAATAAGAAATTTCAAAATTAATTTCATGCAAAAATTATTGTTGGGGGTTACATTTGACCATGCATTTAAAATCTGAATTTGAGTTCATTTGTAGAATCTTCTCTTTTCTTCTCCACCATGTTTTTAATTAGAATATTGAGAGAATAAACAATTTCCCAAATAATTTATGACCACACGTGCGAGTCACCACTTATTAATTCTTCTTTTTACTTAAAAACTTCAACCTCATTCAATTTATCTCTTCAATCCAACATTACTCATAAAATTAATAATATAGTAGTAGTAGTAGAAATAATAATAAGTTATATCAAGGTCCAAAAAGAGGGTTATGATATCCTTCCCCCCTTAAATTTTGCATCATATCGATGCACTAAATATTATTAGACAACTGATTCACCCCCCCACCCTCCCCTCTCAGTTGTCTTCGGGACCTAACAATTGGTATCAGAGCCTAGTCCTCTTTTTGTGGAAGTTTAACAGCTTGAGGAGATCCAATGTCTTCTAACTATTTCAGGAAGGACAGTCCTAAACTTGATGGAACCAACTATGGCATATGGAAGATCGGGATGGAGACACATTTGAATTGCATTGGAAAGGACATATGGGATTTTATAAAGAATGGTTATGCTGCTCCTACTCAAGGTCAAGCTAATCCACCAAACTTGGCTAAAGATGAGGAAAATGATTGCAAAGCAAGAGAAGCACTTTTGAGTGCATGTTAGATCAACAAATCATGGGATTATCAAACAGATCTACTGCTAAAGCTATTTGGGAAAAATTGGAAACATTGAATGAAGGAGATTCCACAATCAAAATTGGAAAACTTGAATGCTTCTGGGTCAGGTATGAAAATCTGAAAATGGAAGAAGATGAAAGGATTTCTACTTTTATGGAAAGAGTAAATAAAATTGTTTTGGGTATACAATTTGTGGAGGAACCTTAAGTTAAGATGATATTGTTTCTAAAGTTTTAAGAGCATTGCCACCGGTATATAAAATGAAAGTAACTACTATAAATGAATTGAGAACAATTCTTAATGCATCAGTATCTAGAGACACTTTGGTTGGAAAACTTTCAGCTTTTGAACTTGAGGAATTTGGTCCTGTTGCTACTATTAAGACAAATTTAGCTTTTAGGGCATCATCATCATCTGCAACATCATCATCATTTGAGAAATCTGATTGGAAAGCCTTTTATGCAAGAGAACTTGAAGAAATCAGAAAGGAGAATGAAGAACTGGAAGAGATTGAAACACTATTTGCAAGGAAAATGCCTAAAGATCCAGTTGGAAGTAAGTATGAATGTAAAGCACCCTTTAAATGTTTCACCTGCAATAAAATTTGTTATATGGCTTCTAGGTGTCCTGATAGACATCCAAGACTAAGAGAACATATAAGCCTAACCTTGATTATCAGAGATACAAGTTTAAGAAGAATAGAGACAAATCTTGTTATTATGCTCATGAAGGAGTTACTGATGATTTTGATGAGGGTCCAACAGACAATAGATGGGCTTTTGCTGCTATAATAGAAGATCAATCGACACCTATTGTTCAACTGGTAGAGGAGGCCCTAGTAGCTAAAGTTGAAGATAAGGATGAATGGATTATTGATTCTGGATGTTCACATCACATGACTAGTGATAAGAGTAAATTATTAACCTTTCAGGAATACAATGGAGGTCTAGTAAAATTTGGAGATGATAAAGCTTGTTTGATCAAAGGAAAAGGAACTATATCTTTTGATGGTAAGCACAATATTGATAATGTTTACTATGTTGAAGGTTTGAAGCATAATCTTTTGAGTGTTGGTCAATTAGTTGAGAAAGGATTTTATTTACAATTCAAGAATGGTAAATGCAAAATCTTAAACACAACTGGTTTAGAAATTGCAACTAGTAATCAGACTATAGGTAATATCTTTCACTTGAATAACAATGAGAATGCATGTTTTATTACACATATTGATGAAAGTTGGTTATGGCATAAGAGACTTTGTCATGTAAGTTTTGATTGCATTAATCAGGCAGTAAGAGATTTACCTAAGATTGTTAAACCAAACAATTTGGTATGTAAGGAATGTCAATTTGGAAAGCAAGTTAGAGAAACTTTCAAGAGTATTCTAGAGAAATCTAACAATGTTCTTTATTTAATTCATACTGATTTATGTGGTCCAATAAGAACAAGAAGTATACAAGGAGATAGGTATTTTATGCTAATCATTGATAAACAGTTTAGAGGAAATTCAAGGTACATGGACTCTGAACTAGCAATAGAGATAATCACAAATTAACCTACTATGAGTACACCAGTCTAGAATGTTGATCTAGTTACACCGACATCATCTGAGGATTCAACAGTCACTAAAGAACAATAGTAAGTAGAAACACCTTGGTAACAACAAATATCTAAACCCGATTAGATCAATAACCAAATTGCCAAAACCAAGTGATCAAATAATGTCTTCGACATAACCAGTTAGTCTCCAATTCATTGGAAGTGTCAGTGAACAATATAACCTGTTGGTGAACCAAATACCGGTGACTATGCATAAGTCATTGAACATGCCGGTGGACAAAACCAAAGATCTCCAAGTGCTGATAAGTGTTGACAAGTGTTAACAAGTTTTGACAAGTGTTGATATCAATGATAAAACTATATCAACATATCCAAAATACCAGCAATCTCCCCCTTTGGCATTGATGGCAACACAAGATGGAAAAACCATCAAAGTGTCAAAACAGAAATGCCAAAAATAAAAAAACCAACAATCTCCTAAAGAGATCATTAACTAGAAATCAAAATACATAATGTCTTCCCCCCTAGGAATAATCTCTCCCAAAAGATAATGTGTTTTTCCATAATGTCAATCTAAGTACTTGAAGGAATTACTAAAGAAATCTGGCATGGAAAACTCTAAACCGGTAAGCACACCTATGACTACAACTAATAAATTATCATTGAAGGATGAATCAACACCTATTAATCTGACTAGATACAAGTCTATGATAGGAGGTTTACTGTATTTGACACAAACAAGACCTGATATTATGAATGCACTATGTATTGTCTCAATATTTCAGAGTAATCCTAAAGAAAATCATGAATCAGTAGTAAAAAGTATTTTCTAGTACCTACAAGGCACTACAAATCTTGGTTTATGGTATCCTAGAGATGAAAATTTTGATTTATGTGCATGTACACAGATGCAAATTGGGAAGGAGATGTAGATGATAGAAAAAGAACCACCGACAAAGCATTTTTTCTTGGTAGCAGACTAATTTCATGGTTGAGCAAGAAACAGAGTTGTACATCACTATCAACAGCTGAATCAGAATATGTTGCAGCAACAACTAATTGCACACAAGTATTATGGATTAAACAAATTTTGAAGGACATAAAGGTAAAATGCAAGGAACCTATAACTATTTACTGTGATAATATGGCAGCAATTGATATATCTAAGAACCTGGTATTTCACTGAAAAACTAAACATGTTTCTATCAACTTCAATTTTTTGAAAGAGAATGTTGAAGCAAAAGAAGTGAAATTGGTTTATGTGAATACTAAAGAGCAGATTGCAGATATCTTTACTAAGCCTTTACTTAAGGAGACTTTTAAATATCTCAAAGAGCAGCTCGAAGTTCTACCCCCACTGGTAGAGACTTAGATAGTTGATGTTTGTCATCAACCAACAAAATTAATAGAGAAATCTTTTATTCCAGTTTTGATGAGGAGAGCTACTTCTTAGGGGGAGAAGTTGGTATTTTGTATTTGAATCTTATTTTTGTATTTCTTTGGAATTTGATATCAAAGGGGGAGAGATATTATGGAAAAACACATTATCTTTCGGGAGAGATTATTCCTAGGGGGGGAGACATTATGCACTTTAATTTCGGGTTAATGATCTCTTTAGGAAATTGTTGGTTTTTTATTTTTGGCATTTCTATTTTGATACTTTGATGGTTTTTCTATCTTGTGTTGCCATCAATTACAAAGGGGGAGATTGTTGGTATTTTGGATATGTTGATTTTTGTTTGAATTTATTAGACAACTGATTCACCCGCCCCTCTCAGTTGTCTTCGAGACCTAACAAATATAACCTTAAAAAGAGTTTGTTGTTTCATAATGTTTATAACCAAAGCAAAAACATCTACTACATCTTAATTGTGTCTTCCCATGTAGTATTCCTCTCATAATATTGATTTCATTGTACTTGCATAAATCAATCTCTTTCTTGTACATTTGGTATTGGCGCTTTTCCAAGACTCTGAATGGCTCTATCATTATTCCCCTTGATTCCTAGGTGGATCATTCCTTGCTTCATTGAACCTTGGTTGATAAGTTATCTCATTATAATTGCCCCTATTTGTATTGGATACATCCCTTTGATTTTGATAATGACATGTCTTCTTCAAATAAATTATTCTATTGATCCTTGTTTAAGTTTGTGATTCCCTTGAATTCATGCTCCCCTTTTCATTAAAATTTAATCTTGTTGTTTCTAGGGCTTGAATCTTTCTTTTCCACTTTAGAAATTCATCATGTAATTAATTCATGTATATGAGTCCATGCACATCAACTTTTTCCCTTATGTTGGTATTTCTAGTCCCAAAATGAACCTATTGGTTAAACCCTTCTCATCCTTTGATACATAGGTATGTACTTTAGCAATTTGGTGAACTTATGTCAATGTTGTTGAACTGTCAAAGTGCCTTGTCAAATATTATGAAATTATGTCACCTTGCCATTGAAGAATAATTATGATAGCCACCTTATATGAAAATGGTGAATAAATTGATCTCATGTGATTATATCCTTGTTACATTGATTTGTTCCTTAGTATTATTTCACAAACTAGCTGCCTCTCTGGTGAGTTGATAGGAAACCCCATAATGTCTTAATTGTTTCACTAAAGTCTTTTAGTTCAATGTATTTTCCCTTTCCATTCAACCAATCCTCAACTTCTTCACCTATTGCTTTCCTTCAAACTTAGGTTGGGTAATTTTCTTTAAATCCTTAGATAGCTCCAACATATTGTTTTCCCTCCTATTATCCATCTCATTTCCTTAATCATTGCTAAGTTCTCATTTTAGTCTTGCTTCTAATTTCAATGTCATTCTTCCTTGCTCTAAGGTCTTGCATAAATTATTCCATGGAGTTGATCTTATCCTTTTTCTTATTTAACAAGTTGATTATAGCTTCGACCCTTGTTACCTTATTTGGTCTTGTTTATTTCGAGCTTCTCGTTGACTCCTTGTAGTATTGGTATGCTTTCATCCTCCTCATTTCCTTCCATCTAGGTCTTCTAGAAATTTTGAATTTATTATTCATTCTTGATTTAAGATATAATAATTCATCTCTACTACTTCCAAGATACTCTTCAAGATTTCATAAGTTGAAGTGAGCTCAAGTACTAGACTTGAAACTTCGCTCTGATACCACATGTAATAACCCACGTCACTTAACCCAAAATTCAACATATTTTTTTTATATATAAATATTGATTTTATTCTTACTTATTCTTAATTGTGTTTGATTCAATCACATACTCAAGTACATCCATCCAAATGGGATAGGAATCTAACCATATGGGTTAGGCATCTAACCATATGGGTTAGACATTTATCCATATGGGACTAGGCATCCAACCATATGGGTTAGGCATCTAACCATGTGGTACAAGAGGTTTTATCTATCCAATCCAAGATAGGAATCTATCCAAATGGGGTAGGCATATATTCATAAGAATAGGACATGGTCTAGCCAGAGACTTTAGACTCATCGGGACCATCTAGAACCCTGAGCCACTCTCTAAAGTATACACTCCCGTACTAGGAATGTACCAAGGTCTCTATCTTTAGGAGTATATAAAAATAATTATGTAACAAGCTTGAGTTCCACCTCATAATTTTTCATATAGGATTCCTTCTGAGTATGTATTGAATTAATTTTAACCTTTTAATCAGTATTTGCATCATTAATTAAAATACAAAGGAGCTTCAAGAACCCACTACTCTCCCAAAAACAAATCCTAATCCCCATCCTCAAACACCTGAGTATAAGGGACAACTTTGTCCCTAGACTACCTACATACCTGTTTTGGCATGGGATCAAGGCGTAAAGTATGTAGTTCTAGTTTCCAATTATGGTTCAATGTAACATATTTTGTGGGTATGCGACCCTTTCTATGGTCAATGTCCCAGACAGTTTCTCTGTGGTTGCTACCCATGATGGTAGCCCTTTAGAAAAAAGGCTCAAGATGGCCTTCTCCTTGTGGCCTAAAATAAGTGTCCTATGTCCTATTAAATACGTCACCTTTAATCCATTATTATTCGCTAAAACTTCCAAGATAAAATAAATTTCCAAAATCATAACACACAACCAAACCCTAATGGGGTTTTCTAATGTTTAACTGAGTAGATGTAAATTCATTTAAGATTTATCATTTTAAATTATCGATCCAAGGGGGATTACCCGCCCCTTTGATTTTAAATTCCAAATGACCCCTTATTTGTACTCAATGATTAATAGGGATGATTCCATAGATGTTGTTATTGTAGCTTTGTAAGGTGTTAAGTATTGTAGTTCAACACGATGACATTACCCGTAAGCGTGACTTAGAGGCACCATAGATATTGAACACTACTAGATTTTTTGGTTTCATTTTCTGTCTAATAATTTAACAATGAATTCATGAAATCATAAATAAACATTACACTAAAATAACTATGATAAGAATCTAGTGCATGCAAGGAATTATTGTTTGAAATTAAAAACCAAGATATAAGTATTACATGCTAAACAATTCAACCACTTTAGAAATAGTATTTTCTTGAACGAAAACTATGATAATAATTAAATTTATAAATCTTGAATCAAATTCATGAAAGCACCAATCGCTTCAAAACTATGATACTTATAGGAGATAGCTTATGAAAATGACCATTACACTATAAGTATGAATCCTAATACTTGAAAGGTACTAAATTGTTTGAAAGAAAAAAAACAAGACTTTGGAAAATAATTTAACATTTACTTGTTTAAGGGAAAAACTTTCTAATAATAAGCTTGAATATAACCACATTATTGATAAACCCCCTAACTCTTCCATTTGAAGTAGCATAAATTTTATCTTTAATTATAATCTACAAATGATACCCTTACTTAAATATGAATCGTAAAATTAAGTTAACAAATAAAAATGCTTTGGAAATGGATTTAATACTTACTTGGTTGAAGTGGAAACTATTGATTACGAAAGAGCCTAAACACTTGCTAGTTAACCTAGGTAAATAATAATAAGGCTCACTATTAAATAAATTTTAATCAATCTATTTCTAGTTGACCTGCTAACTATTCCTTCGTGTTAACTTTATCTTTAGATATCTTTATTTATCAATTTTAAATTCTTAGAAGAGAGGTAATTTTTCCTCCTAAAATTTATTTTAAAAGAAATTATTATTTAATTCCTTCAATATTCATGGGATAGGTTTTCTTGAACTCATTTGCTTGATATGGATAAGGATACAATAATCTAGAACAACGGAATTCTACTTTATTTCCGCTTCAAAACTAAGTTTCATTACAAACAAAAGATGAGTATTTAATTTGAGATTTGGCCAAATAAGTCAAGTATAATATTCTTATGAAAAAGGATCTCAATTTTTTTTGTTTAATCTCCATTTGCTAAAACTATTTTTTTTTCAATAAAATTTCTTTACATCCTAATTAATACTAATATTCTTCCAATATAGATAACACCATTATATATTATATGAAGATTTAACTATGAAATTTACCTCTAAGTTTTAAATGTTAATTAAATTTATCTATAGTAATTACTTGCAACGTAAATGAAACTTCTCCTTTTACTAATAGTTTTGACTATTGAAATGCCTTGTATACTCTATATCTTAAAATCTAACTTTCCTTAAAGAACAATCTAATATTCAACTTCTGAATTAGTTTATCTTACTTGAAGAATACAAAAAGGGTAATTTCATATCTAAACACAATTAATTGGGAGGTAAATCCCTTTATCCTGTAATACTTTACACTAATTGAAGAAAGGGTATTTTTTATATTCAATGAATAAAGGACTTAAATAATTAAACTGCACTGAATATCTTGAGGTGGTCTATTTACTACTAGGTTTTATTTGAGACTAATTAGTGATACATGATGAAAATAAAACCAATATTTTGGAATAATTTCATTTATCTTAATTTGAGCAAAATATTTTCCAGATGTACCATCAATGAAATATTATTTTTGATTACTTTATTTTCCTAGTTCAACTAATTAATTGAATAAGGAGATTTAACAAACTCCTTAAGTTTAATTATCCATTTAAAATTCATAAGCATCAATTAATTAGGATAAGATCCATTTTTAGTTTCAAGGGTAATCATTTCCCATTTTGAAGAGATAACTATTTCTTTTATTATTTGTTGAAAACGATAGTCTAAGTTTGAGTAAATGCCCTTTTGGTAAAGTGAGTTAAATTTGAATACATTAATTAAATAATAAGTTTCAAATCCCATCTGGAATTAAAGTTTATTTATGCAATAAACAAATAATATTAAAGGGACAATAACTATTCTACAAATATTTGAGTTCAATTCCAAATAAATCAATTTATTAAATTTTAAAACCATCCTTTTATAAAATTTCATTTAAGTTTAAAACAACTTTTAATCTAAAATTAATCAAAAATAAATTAATATAAAACAACCTCGTAAATAAATTTTAACCAACTCTAAATTAAATTATATATAAATAAACTAATTTAAAATTAATTTTAACACTACACAAGAACAAGGTTATTTTTTTTTTCTTTTATTTATTTATTAAAACAATTACGATTTTTTGTTTAAAAAAAGAGAACATTTTTTTCTTTAATATAATATTATGTATAGACACACACACACACACACACACACACATATATATATATATATATATATAATATTATGCATATATACACATACACACACACACACGGAAAAAGGAGTTTTCTAGATTTCTCATAAAGAAAACAATAATTTTTTTGGCTCGACAAAAATTTGATTTTTATAGAAATTTGGAAGCCTTTCTTTGAGTCCTCTTGGGTCTCTACCAAACAGGTTCCTTCCTAGTTTAAACTTCCTCAGTTGCCTTTTGAATTTCTTGAGTCTGATATTTTAAGGAAAATTGGGGATTCTTTTGGCAAGTTTTTACTTTCTCATTCTGGTTTTGAGGATGGCTTCTTTTTACTTAAAATTTGTGTGTTAGTTGTTGCAAATGTTTCCCCTCCTCGAACTTGCAACATTACGTCTTCTAGTGGTATTTGGCATGAAAACCTTGTTAGGGATTCAAAGGAGTTTACTTGTTCTTCAGTAGTTATGGATTCAACTTCGTTCTTTGATATGAAAAAGATTAAATTTGTTTCTAGAACGCTTGAATCTTTAGTTGACAGAAATCTTGAATCTATTTCTTGGAATAAAATGCAATCTATTTTAAAAGACTCTAATATTTCATCTTTTATTCCTCCTTTGGACAAGAATGTTTTAGCTGGGGTTATCCCAGATTTAACTAATTACTTTGTTCGTTCAAAGTCCTTGGGTTTTGATAAGGGCACCTGTGTAGATAATGGTAATTTATTGTTTAATGTTGTTGGTAATATGTCTTTGAAATGTGTGGGTTTGGAAAAAGAAAATCCTGTTGCTAAGGATACTTCTTTGCCTGTCATTCTTGCTAGTTTATCTAAGAAGACCAGTGGATTTGTGTCCCCTCATGATGTTGATAGTCCTCTTATCGTCCCAAATGACCATCTTACTGCCCAAGTACAAAATATTGTTAATAATAATAACATTGCTCTAAATTCTGAGTTGGCTGACAAAGTAATAACCTCGATTGGAGTTGATTTAGGTAGGTTGGATAATGACTTATCTGCTTTCCCTACTAATAACCTGTTTGAGTTGCTCAATCCAGAAAGGGCTATGCTTCCTTCCGCTCTTGAGCTTCCTACAAATTCTATTGGGGTTGAGGTCTTGGATCAAGGCAAGGATAATCCCCTTGTAGGAACTTCCCCTCTAGGTACCAATGGTGGCTTACCTTTGATTTAATCTCCAGTTTCTCTCGCTTCTCCTTTTAGTACTCCTGCAAAGAGGGGTCATAAGCCTAAACATGTTAAGACACAACTAGAAATTGATGCTAGTATCCAATCAACTCTTCTTTCTCCTTTGGATTCTTCCAAAAAGAAGAGGTCAAAGAAGCCTTTTAGTCCACCAGTTACAAGAGCCTTGGCCTCTAAAAGGAGCCTTAAAAAGGATTTTTCTAAGAGAAAGGTAGCTCAGACTTCTTATTGTGAAAAGAGGGGAGTCATTGCCTCCCCTCTAGGCCAATGAAGATTATATCTTGGAATGATAGGGGCTTAAATGACCCTAACAAAAGATGCTTGATTAAGTCCCAATTGGATTTAATGAAGTGTGATATTGTGAGGGTGCAAGAAACCAAGTTAATTTTTATTCTACAGAGTTGTTGTTCTGCTCCTAGAAGTCCTGGAAATTTTATGCTTCTCCCTCTTTAGGAGCTTCGGGTGGGCTTACTTTTTTTTGGAAAGATTCTAGTGTGGATCTCTCTTTGGTTGCCTCTTCACCCAATTGGATGCTTGGAATAGTTAAGAGTAGGCTATCAGGTACTACATTCTGGCTTTTTAATAATTATGGTCCTATTGGGGTGGTGGAAAAAAGGAAACTTTGGGAGAGCTTAGCCTTGATTGCTACCCCTTTGTTGGGTGCCTTCTTGATTTTTCGAGGTTATTTTAATGCAATTTCTTGTCTTGAAGAGAAATCCGGGGAGATCATTCCAAATAAGCATATTATTGATGAATTTTGCCACTTTATCAGTAATTTGAATTTAGTTGATTGTAAACTTCACAATGGCCCTTTCACCTAGACTAATGTGAAAAAATATTTATGTCGAATTGCTGAAAGGTTGGACAGGTTTTTGGTGTCTGACAATTGGTACAATTCTAGTCTAGACTTTTTTTCCTGAGTCCTTCCTTTTATTGGGTCAGATCATTTTCTTATCTTGTTTTCTATTTTTTAGGATAGGGCTAATAGGAAGCTTCCTTTCAAATTTGAGGAATCTTTTTTGCCTCTGTTAAAATGGTGGTGGCTATTTGCTCCACATGTTAATGGACCAAGGATGTTTTAGATAGTTAAGAAAGTGGTTTTTCTAAAAACTAAGATTAGAATTTAGAATTCTTTATATTTTAAGAATATTTTTTGGGAAAAGGCTAGGATTCAGGAGGAAATAGAAGAGATTAATGAGATTAGTTTGGTTTCGGGTATGACTCCTTTGTCCTTTTATAGGCTTAAATATTTGAAAGCCTAATTGGAGTAAGTTCTAGCTAGGGAAGAATCTTATTTGAGGCAGAAATATAGGGATCTTTGGTTATCAAAGGGGGATAGGAATACCAAATGTTTTTAATCTTCAACTAATCTTAGGAGGAAACACAATATAATATCTTGTATTTATGATTCCAATGGGAGGAGTTTGTCAGATAAGGATGATATTGCTTCTGAGGTAGTGATTTTTTTTAAGTCTTTGCTTTCGACTAAGCCTGTTTCCTTGGACAATACCTATGTTAATTTGGTCCCTCCACTTGTTAGTTAGGAGGACAATAGGATTCTTATGACTCCTTTTTCTTTTGATGAATTAAGGGTAGTGGTCTTTTCCATGCATCCAAAAAAGGTGTCGGGTCTGGATGGGTTTACGGCTTTATTTTTTCAAAAGTGTTGGGACTTTGTGGGGAATGATGTCTTATTAGCTCTAGAAGAGTCTAGGTGGAATAGAAATATTTTTAAAGAACTCAACACTACTCTTATTACCATTATTCCTAAGGTGGATAATCCTAGCTCCTTTTCTAATTTTTGCCCTATTGCTCTTTGTAATACTTTATATAAGATTATTACTAAGGCAATTTCAGTTATGTTGGCTAAGCTCCTTCCTACGATTGTATCTATTGATCAGGGTGGCTTTGTGCCTAGTAGAGAAACCCCAAAGTGTGTGATTGTATCTCATAAGATTCTGCATTCCATTTCACTTCAGAAGATTCTGGTTGTGATACTCAAACTTGACATGCTTAAAGCATATGATCGGGTTAACTGGCAGTCTCTTGTTGTTGTTCTTAATTGCTTTGGGTTTGCTCATAGTTGGATTAAATGGGTCTTTTCTTGTATATCTTCTACTCATTTTTCAATTTTGATTAATGGCTCTACTTCTGGGTTTTTTTCTTCCTCTCGAGGGGTTAGGCAAGGAGATCCTCTCTCCCCTTTTTTTTATACTTTTGGTTGTAGCTTTAAGCATGACCATTTCTGATGCTGGATCATCTGGTATGTGGAGTGCCATTAAAATAGATGGATATCCTTTTTCACAATCGCATTGTCTTTTTATAGATGATACTCTTATTTATGGTTCAGCCTCTTTGACAGAGGCCAGAGTTATCAAGAAGATTATTGCTGGTTACTCTTCTTTTTCTGGGCAGAAAGTTAATAATTTGAAATCAAAGGTCTTGTTTCTAAATGTAACCCTTCAGGTTAAGAATAGGCTCAATCAATTTTGGGTTTTTTAAGTGGCTGCCTTCCCTTGTAAGTACTTAGGTATTCCTTTTTTTGTTGGTTTGGATAAGACTATTTTTGGGGATAAAGTGGTCTATGTGATATCTTCCAGAATTTCTTCCTGGAATCATAAATGGACCACGTTAGCTAGTAGGATTATTTTGACTAAGTCATTTCTTAATTCCCTACTTACTTGATGTCTATTTTAAAACCTCCCTGCAAAGTTGTCCAGGATCTCAAGGTGTCTTTAAGATCTTTTCTTTGGAATGATAACATTAGGGGTAAAAAAAAGCTTCCCCTCTTAGCCTAGGATAAATTTTTCCTTCCTAGGGAGCTGGGGGGTGCAGGTATCCGAGATTTAGTTTCCTAGAATAAAGCCTTGGGGGGTAACCTTGTTTGGAAACTTTATATGGATCCTTAGAGTAAGTGGGCTTCCATTATGTTTATTAAGTATCTAAGGGGGTCTCCTAGAGAAAGGATTTTTACAGCCTCATCTCTTCCGAAAAGATTAGCTTTTTGGAATACCATGGTTAGCTATAGATTGGTTAGCCTTCTGCATCTTTCTTAGGTTGTCCATAATGGGAAGAAGGCCCAGATTTGGGATGAATTTGGAATGATCATCCTACATTATCTTTCATTCATGATTGGTCTCCTTTATCTAACATTCTTTCTGGTCTTTGGGGGGTTTTCGTTGTTGATTATTTTGATATTGATTCCTCATGTCCTTGCCCAATGTCTCGATGAAAGTCTATTGCTTTTTTGCCCATTTCTAATGATCTCAGAGTGGATTTTGAGGTAGACTTTAGAAGAGGTCTCTTGTATTTCAAGACAAGGATGATATCTTAGTTTGGACTAAGAGTTCTTCAAGTTCTTATTAAGTAAAGCAGAGACATAAGTCCTTGTCCCATTCCTCTTCTTCCTCCCCTTGGCCTTCTCAGCTTTTCTGGCATTTGGCTTGTCTCCCTAAAGTTGGGTCTTTTGCTTGGATGGCAGTTCAAGATAGAGTTCTCACTGGGATGAGACTGGATAGGCTTGGGATTACTATGGTTTTCCCTTGTGTATATTATGGATACCGAATGGAATCCATGGATCATGTGTTCTTGCATTGTCCGTTTTCTCTGGATTGCTATTACTGGTTGTTTGGTATGCTTGGTTGGTATTCTGTCATTGGTCCTAATTTATTTTCTCACTTCTTGGCTTGGACTTTGTTGTACTCATCCTCTTTTTATAACCCTCTTTGGATAGTGACTCCTTCTATTGTCATTTGGAACATCTGGTTGGAGAGGAGCTCTAGGACTTTTAACCATAAATTAGCTTCATTAGAGGATGTGCTTGACTAGATTCTATCCTCCATTTCTAAGGTGGTAGTTTCTTAAATTTATAGAAACTTGGAACATTTAAGGTCTTTTTCTCATTGGGACAATTGGGTAACTTGGAAATGGGGGTCTCTTCTAGCCATTCCATCTCATGGGTCTTTAGCAGCTGGATTATCCTCACTTGTCAAATGTAGGTTAGCTAAATGGATGCCTCCCCCCTAATTCTCATTCAAATTAAATTTTGACAGGCTTGCTAAGGGTAATCCGAGGAAGTTAGGGATTGGGGTGGTCATTTTTTATCATAACTCTAAGATTGCTAAAGTTGTGGGTAAATTTATTGGTGTCGGTTCTAATAATGCTGCTGAATTTTAGGCATTATCTTTTGGTCTTGATCTTGCCATCTCTTTGGGCATCAAGGATATTATCATTGAAGGGGATTCAATGTTGGTCTTTTAGTTGGTCTTTTCTAAGAAGTGTGTTTCCCGGCATTTACAGTACTTGTTAGAGCGTATTCTTGAATAGTTGAAGTGTTTTTCTACCTTTACTATATCTCACTGTTATAGGGAAATAAATATTATTACAGATTATTTGGCTAACAGGGTTGTTGTTGAATGTGCTGAGTATTTGGAAGTTCCCCTCGGGATATTCCCACTTCTTGCATTAGTATTCTTTTTTAAGTTTGATTGACCACAGTTTGTATCTTTCATCACACTCCTTGCTGGGTGTGGTTTCTCTTTCACATATTACATCAAGGAGGGTGTCGTCTGCCTTATGGAAACATTTTTGTTGATGGCATACTCGGTAAGTAATTCCTCATGGTGCAAGGAGGGTTTTGGTATAGCATTCGTTTGGGTTGTACCTTATCTGTTCAATTGGTTTAACACTTGCTTTGGTTTACCCTTGCTTGGTTTGTTGGGATGTGTTTAATTTTTTGTGGGACTGATGCCTCCTATCTCTCATGATATTATTTTTCTTTTTTGGCTATTATTGGTGAGTTGGCAGTATGAATACTCGAGGTCGAGCTGATCATTATTTGTGATCATTACTTGTGATCATTACTTGTGTGTCTTTTGTTTTGAATTGGCATAATCTTCTCATTTCACTCTACAGGTTGGTGATTTTGATTGGTAATCATGTTGAGGTAAGTTTTTGTAGGGTGGTTTGGTTATCATTTCTTGGTTGCCTTCCTATTTCAGGATATACTTGCATGAGTGTGTAGTGATGGTTACTTTGAGCTAGCAGAGCCTTGTAATTTATTTGTAGATTGTTTTCAATTTGGTAATCAGTGGGGGATGAGCTTCTAGAGTTTGGTTTTGGCCCCATCATTGTTGGGTGCCTTCATTTTTCTAGCTTGGTTTCTTCTTTCATGATTATGGGATGTCGATCATGTTATGCTCACTCCGCTTGCATGTTGTTTTGTTTCTCATAGTAAGGAATGTTGGTTACTGCTCATTCTATGAGGCTTTGTGCTTGGTTTTGGTTGTTTTCATGATGACACCTTTGCTGATTTGGGCTATATTTGGGCTTTCTTGATGCTTTTCTCATGTTTTTCCTTATGTGGTGTCACTTGTTATGTGTTAAGATGTTCTTTTTTATTTGGAAGACATTGGTTAGGTTTGGAGGAAGGTGGTCGTCTTTGAGATCTTTCAACTTCCAGATAGTTTGGTATACGAGATAGTTTCTCATCTTTCTACTCTTTTCTTGGCTTCTTCTATGGATTATTATTTGTCTTGGTCTTATTTTGGTTCATTGGGGTCTTTAGCATCCTCTCCTTCTTCTTCTTTGGATTATAGTATGTTTGTTCACAATGTTTGTCTTGGCAGGATCTCTTATAATGATTTCTCTTCTTGTTCTTGGTATCATACTAATCAGTGGATTGGAGAACTATGCTTTATAGAAAAGGGTGGCCCGGGCTCAAATCTTTTTGGTTGTTCTCTTGGTTTTTTGAATGGATGATGTTCTTTCTGACTTTAAAGCATTTGCTTGTATTTTTTTCTACAAAGCATTTACTTGTATTATTTTAGTTCTAAAATCTGACTTTAAAAATAAAAATAAAAATAAAAATATGATAACTGATTAAGTAAAGTTTTGCATATGCACATTGAAAGATTTTTTTATTAAATCCTTTTTTACAAGGATTTTTTTTTCAAATTTATTTATTTATTTATTTTCATTATCAATAAATTGCAAAAATTAAGAAGGAAGATTACTCTTATCTAATTTAATCTATCTAAATAATTAAAAGAGGTTTTGTTGAAGGAAAATTCTCATAAAAATTAAAGAGAGAGATAAAAGATATTTCTTTTGAAATACAAGATACATACATGAAATGAAGTGAATACAAAGAGGGGAACCTAGATTGACGAAACTCATGTTGTTGAATTATCTCCAATCTCCCAACTAGCCTTCTCTAATACTTCCTTGTAGCTTGGTGAGAATTATTCAAGAATAAACTTAACAATTCTACAATGAAATGTGGCTACAAAATCCTCATACTATTAACAAGAAACTACAAGAACTTGAGAAAATTACCTCTTCACATCAAAACAATGATCTCCCTTTTTGAAAGTTTAACATACATTATATAGAAAAATATGCAACATTTCCACTATAGAATGAATTAAATGAAATCAGAGATTATTTTCAGAAATTTTCCTCATACAAAATTGATTAATAACTTAGTGGAGGAGTCACATGCAAGAATATGGGATTTGAAATTACTTCTAGAAGCTTCTCATTTTCTCCTAAAAAATGTGCTAAATTGTCATATTGAGAAAATAACAATTTTAAAATTAATTTCTTGCAAAAATAATTGTAGGGGGATACACTTGACCATTCATTTGAAATTCAAATTTGAGATTCTTTCCCCAAAATAAAAGGATATATTTTCATGCAAGACATATTCCTTACAACTTGTCATAGTGGAGGTTACATTTGACCATGCATTTACAATATGAATTTGAATGCATTTATAGAAGCTTCTCTTTTCTACTATACCATGTGCTCAATTAGAATATTGAGATAATAAATAATTTCCCAAGTAATTTATAACCTCAAATGTGAGTCACCACTTATTAATTCTTCTTTTTATTTAAAAACTTCAACCTCATTCAGTTTATCTCTTCTATCTAACATTACTCATAAAATTAATAATATAATACTAATAGTAGTAGTAGTAATAATAATAATAATAATAATAATAATAATAAGTCATATCAAGGTCCAAAAAGAGGGTTATGACAAACGTACATTAGTAAATCTAGCAGTTTAGAATCATTGCCATAGACAATTGCTTTAATTTGGCGTAGTGAGCCAATTACAAGACCAACTTGGATCCATGGATTATTTGTTGATATTACTTGTTTATTTATGTATAATAGTACTTCCAATGGTAGATATCCATCATCGTTATATTCAGCGCTTGTGTGTCGTCCAATTTGAGCAACACTAATAGCAATGGGTAGGTTTAACTATTTAAATATTTTCCTATTATGTTGTCTTACTAAATAATTGTTTGCAAATAAATGGATTTAGGTGTCTAACTCCTTTTTTTTCTCAATAGTTAATATTATATTTATTTGATTCATAAGTGTTTCCCAATCATCTTCAAAGGGTTGAGCATTTCTTACATTTTTAAGGATAGCTTGGAATTTATGTTGGGAATTAGTTTGACCTTGTTGACAAAAAATGGTGTCCAATGTTATCACTATTGTGAAATTTTACCACAATTCAATGCCCTAGAGTGCAATCCATATAATCTTGTCCATAACTAGGGGGAGTTGGCCAAGTTAACCAACAAGAATAATAGACATACCACCGAGACTTTCATATCATTTGTTGAAGAATGTCTGTTGCAAACAAATGATTATATTTAGGAGTAGCTTTGGACCTGTAAGCTCATTTCATCTATCAAAATGTATTTCAGATGTTTGAATTGTTCTTGCAATGTCATCAAATGTTGTCCTACCAAAGGATGAATTTATTTTATAGTAATTTGAAGGCATGTATGGATCATTTTTTCTTTTATGTTATAGGCACTGACACATGTGGGTGCAAGAATAATCAATGGGATTTCTTTGGTAGTTAGAGATATGGTTGTATTTTTCTTGATGCAGTCTATTCGGAAATACTTGTCAATCCCTGTTGTCCCTTAGATAATCATTCATAAAGGTGTTGATTAAGAAGGGTTTGTGTGATGTTGAACAACATGAATGAAGAATAATATGATCACAATGTGTTTTTACAAGACATGATGACAATTGGTTGCAAGAAACTTCTTGAGGGTCATTGCATAACAAACAATATCAGTTCAAATAAAATTAGTATTACTTGCCATGGATAAATATTTCCCCTTTGATTGATGAGTGAATTAACTAGGTGTTAGAGCTCAATTTTGAGCACTAATTTTGATAAAATGCTTGAATGCACATTAATGTCTTTGGATCTTAGAGTTGAAACTTGAGGGGAACCTTTCTATCAAGCGCCTATTCATTTTACTATTTTTTTTTATATGATGAAGGAAAGTAACCATGTGCCAATGAATGTAGCAATGAAGCATGACCATTATTTGCATTGTTACATGAAGTAGAAGAGGTGGTAGATCCCTATAACATATTTGAATGTAGTTAAAATTGGTGAATTGCGTGAAAGAAGAACTATAATAATAGACTCCTTAAGTTAATGATGGTGCTTGAAGGATAAATGCAAGTAGTAATTGCAAAAAAAATAGGGTTGAATATAAACTAATTAAATCTTAAAGTTGTAATATGTGCATACAATGATCTAAGGGTGGGTCACAAGAATAAGTGAACATTCACAACAAAAATCTCTTTGAATGAGTTCTAGTTAAATCTTTTGTGTGACACTAAAAGAGAGAATTATTTACTTATTTAAGTATTACATCACCCTACAATGTTTTTGGTATTTGTCTTTCATGGCTACATGGAATGTGGTTGCATTTTAGCAGTATATTCAAACTACCATCATTTTCAGGCTTATTATCTACCCATCTCTTAATTATTTCAAAATACATGCTATGGTTGGCTTTCATTTCGCCTAAAGATTTGGCATGTTCTCTAACTTATTTAAGCTTTTATTTACTACTTTGATAGTGAATAATGAAACTCTCAATTGAAGGAGTTGCAAAGTAATCAAACATATATTTAATTGATTTCCCAATATTAAAACCTTCAATTGAAGAAATTGCAATTTACTCAAATATATGTTTGAAATAATTCTCATAAATTAACAAGGGTTTGCAAAATTGAAATTGGTAATTTTTTTTAAAACCCTTTTCAAATCAACTATTAAAACTCTAATTAGTTACCATAACAAACTCAAAATTGGTAAATTTTTCCAAAACCCTTGTATACCCAAGTTTCAAATCTTTCATTAGTTGTCATAAGGAGCAAAAAAACAAATAACACATTGTAGATAAAAGTAGAAAATACAAAATCACAACACTTGGAAAACATAAATAACAAATAGCTTACCTACACATGTGACAAACCTTTTGTTAAATTTTCAACGAGGTGTTGAAAACCAATCTACTCTTCTATAAAAACTAAATACACCAAAAATGTTTATTCTCCAAGGAGATTGACAATTTATTGAGCTTAAAAGTCCAAAGAAGGGCTTGCAAGCTATTAACATATGCTTTAATAGTGTCAAATAAATGCATTTCTTGGTGTGTTGGGGTTTAAAATAAGAAAATTATCACTGAATTCTCCAGACGATATTATTAGCCCATGCCCATTTGTTGTATTCTACATGTATATAGGATATAGCCAAGAATATTGTTTCTTCCCCAAAAAATAATAAAATAAACTTATTATCATGAACAAAATGTAGGCCCAGGCATAACCATAAATGCTAATAAATTCTAGATTAATTGTCCTCACAATTTAAAAAGCAGAAAAATTGTGTATTGCATGATATTTGTGTTGTCGACGTGTCAGCTAATTAAAAACGTTGCTATCAACTTAAATAAGAATGTGTTAGTAAAATATAAAACAAAACACATATGTTGACTAGAAAACCTTCTCGAAAAAACATGAAAATGTGCACCAAAAAGTGGACCTAGAAATAATGAAAATGTGGCCAGAAAGTTTGACAAAAAATAATTGTGTTGGGAGGCTAACAATTTACCAAAATTACCTCATGTCCCCATGTTTCTTCCTAAATGTAAAATCTTCTTAAATTTAAGAAGATGTAGAATGAGACACAATTCATGTCATTTATTGTTTCATCCAATCCACACTTTTTGCATTAATTTTTTTTTGGATTACATAGTAGTGACTTTGGAAAGTTGTAGATGCATACTCATTGTATTAATGGTTTTCTAGGCTATCCATGGGTAGGTGGGAATTGGTGTGAAAAATTTGAAGAGTTTCAAACATTGGAGATTAGGGTGACAACTGCATCATGTTGGACTACCAAGCATGAAATATTTTGGATTAGGTGTGACAATAAACATACAACATTAGGTGTTTGAAGAGGAGAAGAGTCCATATGAGGGAGCCTAAACATAAATACTTTAGAAAGTCAAGAACGAGGGTTACATATGGGAAAGAAGTCATGTAACTAAGGCATGAAGGAAGTGGAATTTTAAAGTTCTAGTTCTAATTCATCTTTTGAAGGTCTCTACCATAATTTATTTTTTTACTCTCGTACCTTATTCTCAAGGTCTTCCTAAGGCCATTCTCAAGCTTTACAAAAAAAACCAGCTTCTTTAAATCCCAAATTTTTCACTTGGCCTAATGAATTCAGAAAATTTACCACTTCCAAAGATCCATATGTGTGGTGAAGTCTTTGAATATCTCTTCCGTTTTTTTTTTAAGCTTGATGTATAGTATACATCTTATATGGGTAGGTTTAAATATATGTACCTCCTCTAGCTCTGTGTAGTCCTATTTAAGACAGAAAAGAGGAGACTATTCACAGACATTAGTGTCTAGAGAACTTGAAAACTATGAGAAAATTCATTTCATAGCTTGCAAAATCATCACTATATTCAATGTGAGGCAAAAAGGAGTTTTTTGGAGGCTCAAAATAGCTCCTTAGACGTTTGTAAAAACCCAATTTTTTCTTTCATTTTATCTTTAGAAAACTCAAGGATATAGTTAACCATAATAGTGAGGGTAGAGTTGGAAGCCCTAAGAGATGAGTTCAACTTGGATTTAGGGGCTTGATTAGCCACAGAGGGAGTTATTATTAGAATGGGGAGTTTAAAACTAGTGTGTTGCATTAGAATTGGGGGTTTTATGATTCTTACTTTGTGGTTGACCATAAGAGTCAGCACCAAACTATATTGAAACAAGAAAAAAATTAATTCCTGTTGTAGAGGAGGTTTCTTAGAATTGGTAGTTTTTGACATAGACTCTTCCAATGAAGTAAATAGCTCATAAAGAAAATTGAGCTTCATCTAGTGACAAAAATGATTAAGCATAGGAAATAAAATGGCATCGAACCTTTTGTACTACCCTCTCAAGTGAAATATTACATTAAATATTTTGCAACAATCAACCATGCCTAAGAAGGTCTTCTCAATTTAAACAAGTTTGGAGTTGGTTCACATTTTTTTCCTTTTTTAGGAATGTCTACATTTCCTGCTTATAGTCTCCTTTAGTTTTCTTTGGCAAGACATTGAGTTATTAAGAATATCGATCACCAACACAATAGTCTCCAATAAGATGAAAAAAATGTCATTCATGGACACCACACTCTTCTTCCACAAACCAATGAACTCCACAAAAATAGCCAATTCAAATACTTTTATGGATAGAATGTAGGGAGTAATGTTCCCCACCTCCAGGATTTCCCAAACTTCATGGTCCTTTTTAATGTTTTCATGCTCTTTTGCTTCAATTATAGAGGAAAAAAATTGTAAACTTACAAATAGTATTTCTGAGACTTACAAACTTTAAATTTTGCAAGTATTGAAGAGTAAATTTCATATGTAAAACAAAAATCGAAAGAAAAATATAGAGAAATTTTAAAACAAAAAATCAAATAACTCTATAATGCATCATTAAAACAAAGAAGACAAATAAAATAATGAAAATGTTAGAATATTTATAAATATATTGAAAATAATTTCTATCTCCATAAATTAATTTCTTAAATGTACCCAACGCAAAAATAACTATAAATTAAAGAGGGAAAAATTTATTTATGCAAGATAAAAAAGAAAATGTCACAAATTATAATATATTTTTTTCTTTCATTTGAAGATATTTTTGTATTAAATTATTTAAAATTTTGACTAGATAAGCATGAGGAAGGGCTCAAACCCATCCTTAAATTGAGAAAAAACGCAAAGTAATAAAACAAAACAACAAAAATAGACAAAAATAAGAAAAGGAGCAACCAACAACTAATAGTGATTGAGGGACTTTAGTCCATTAATGGTGTACATTACTTTCTATAAAAAAAATAAGTTGGTATTCAAAAGATATCCCTTTGACCTAGACAAAGGAAAAAACAACAACATTGAACTAATGGGGAGAGTTGAGAAGTTCAATAATATATTTTAAATTTTTTCTTGTGCTTGTTGTGAGAGGCTACATAGATCAAGAGAACCACATCCCTTCTTATCATGTTCTCCTTAATTATTACCAATTCCTATTATATAACCTAAAATTTTGTCACCATATTTTTAACCAAATCCCTATTGTACTAACAATTTCTTGAATATTGTTCATGTGAAACACCTATTTGTCCTTCAATTACATTTTATTCACTTCAATTTTATTGTTCCTTTTCCATCCCTCTTTTTTTTAATGACTTGGACATCCTTCTCAAACAACCTCAAATTTTCAAAAGCTTCTGTAATTTTTTTTGTTGTTCCCATGCATGCTCATGGAGGAATTCCTCTGGCCAATCTTGGGCGTGCTTGAAAAATAGCATTCATGGGTGATAACTCTTCTTCTTGGCCTCATGAAATTGAGAAATATACCACTTGGAGAGCTCCATCTGAGTGTTAATTGCTTTGCAAATTTACTCTAACTTCTCTTTAAGTTTAAGATAAAGGATGCATTGGGTTTTGGTAGGCATGAATATTGAGATATCTTTGTCATCCATAGAGAAGTATTCAAGCCGGAAGAGGTAGAGGAATCCTTATGATTAGTTGGGTTGGAGAAACTATAATTAATATATCATAGTTTTTTTTATTATAGGTAAAACTTGTTTTGAATGGACATGCAACCCTTTACAATGGATTTTGTGAAGATCTAAAGCCCATTTACAAACACTACTATATAAGATAGAGCATAATAAAATGGAAGCCAAACATCAACTCAAAAACAATAGATGAAAATAAATAAATAAGAAAAACCCTAGTATTACATCATCAAATTTGTGTCCATAATACTAACCAGCACAAGGAAACAACAATCCTAAGACCTAAGTACAACAATAAAAGCATAAAGAATAATAAAAATTTAAATATCCTCTTTCCTTTGATGCAAATTCATGAACCCTTCACCTTCCTAAAGCTCCACCTTAATAGGATAAATTGAAGAAAATTTGATAACCTCTCTTAAACAGAGGGAAAAAGGAGCCCCCTTATAGCACACACAACTTCTCCTACAAAGATCATCTTCACCTCAATAGGAAATGGCTCCAACTCTATAGGAAGATTATATGAAGAACCAATAAGCAAGTGCATAAATTAAAAATGACCCACCAACACTCTCTCCACCTCAATAAGATAAACAAGGGTGGGATATAAGAAATGGGAGGGATAAACCTTCTTGCAGCAACTTCAAATCTTAGAAGCTAGGATATCCAATATATCCATCATATTAAAAAAATAGGATCCAATAGATATTTTTCTCAAAGATAACTCTACCTCCAAAGGGGAAACCTAAGCAAAAACCAAAGAGTACACCCACATGTCCACCACTAAGGAAAAATCTAAAACTAGGACAAATGAAATATAGGCCACAAGTTTAGCCAAAGGGAGAAACACAGAAATACCGACTACAACATACGAGGATATAAATTTCAAATAAATAAACCCAACAAAATCAGGGGAAAACATCTCCTACATCACCCCTCCAAAAGAAAACAGTGCATAAAGGGATAATATTATAAAATGGGAAGCATAAGTTCATACCCAAATTAGCATAACTCTTGAAAAGGACATAACTACCCACAACAAAGCCAAGAATGCCACAACCAAATATACAAACCATACTAAGAATATCCTTCTTAGGACTAGGACCGACTCCACCAAGAAGCTCCTAAATGCCCACAAAATAGTCCTCCACAAACATTAGGGCAAAAAGGAATCTAACCAAAGGATCTCCTATCAGTATAACAACCACCACCATGAGCCAAAACTCATTGAAAACTAATTGTAATCTATAGAAAGAAATAATGGGGAAACAAATAAGGAAAAGTTACCACCCCTTTAATATAAACAATATCAATCACCCCTTCAAAGCTAGCACCCAAAAAACTTGATAAACCAAACCACAAAAGAGAGAGGGAAAACTTAGAGGCCCAAAATAGGCAAGCAAAAACTTAACTCATCCAAAGCAACAACATTAAATTCATAACAAAGGATTAAGGCAATAAGCCTATGCTAAAAAATCTGAATGTTGCAAACCACAAGAAAATAGGAGGTGGTCAAGGAAAAGTCATCCTCACAACTATGTAGAACTAGGCCAAAAAATAGCAATTTAGAGATGAAAGGAAAGTGGGGGAGTGGAAACAACCTTGTTAATGCAAACCCCCTAGGAGAGTGAATGCAAATTTATTTGCAAACCCCTGAAGAACGTTACAGTTAAAAGAAAAAAACACACAAATAAATTTTAGATTTAACAAAAACACATGATGTAGAAGATTTAACATAGGAAAACCCTTTCAGGAAAAACCCACCACACCAAAGCACAAATCAATTGTATTACACTAAAAAGCCACTACAAAAAATATGCAGAGTCTATACTCTTGTAGGTGTCTTCAACTATGATATCTAATTCGATAATAATTCGGGCAGCATAAAAGCGTCTTTCAAAAGTACTTCATGATTCTTCTTTCCTACAACACAATGTATTTAAAGAGTTTACAATGCAAAAGGAAACAACTTCTCAAAACCATCCATATTCAATGTATCCAACAAATAATTAGAAACTTCTTTTGTACATAAATTTTGCATAAATAATATTTTTTTTAATTATTTAATTGGTCTTGTATATTTTTAATTAGTTTTAATGTTATAATATATATTTCCAAAGTGCACAGCTAGATTGTGGGGCCCAATGGAAATTGGATGCAACTAATATTGAGGAGAAAGAGAGAGGCATGTCATGTGTCACAAGGAGGGAAGTTTTAAGAATCTTTTTGAGAGGAAGCTCTCAAAAGTTCCCTTCTTGTGAGAATTTGCTGCATAGTGTGTTTTCCTTTCTTGTGCATGATTTTGAAAAGATTATTAGTAGAAATAAATCTTCCACAAAATTCTCTTGTTATGACATGTAAATCTCCTCCTCCAAGTAAATCTCCTCCTCCAAATCACCATGAAGGAAAGTTGTCTTCACATCCATCTGCTCGACTTCCAAATCATGATTCGCTGCGAGTGATAACAAAAGTGAAATGGATGTCATCTTAGATACAAGAGAGAATATCTCCCTATAATCAATTCCATCTTCTTGGGAATATCCTGTCATGACCAAATGTGCCTTATACTTTTCAACACTACCATCAAGACCCAGTTTCTTCTTGAACACCCATTTACAACCAATGGGATTTCATCTCTCAAGCAAAGATACTATATCCCATGTACCATTCTTTTTAAATGCAACCATCTCTTCAATCATGGATTCCATCTAGGAATATGTATCATGCATACCTATTGCCTCTTTAACAATCCTAGGCTCATTAGCATTAGTAATCAAAGCAAATATACAACTAGAATCTAACAATTAATAACCAAACCTTTTTAGTGAATAGCCACATCTTTCAGGTTGCTACCTATCATGTGTAGACTTCCTCATAGACTGAGGTTGAGGATCTTGTTCCTTGTCTGAACTCTTTGAGCTGCTAAAACTTTCCTCATCATCAGGTCCTGTAGGAGTACATAGTTTGACTCTCTGAAGAGTGGTGTAATATTAACTACCTCTTTTTATTTATCCTCCTCTAGTTGTAAATCTACTATGGAAAGTTTCATCTCTCTAAAGATCACACTCCTACCGTAGAACACCTTCTCTACAATTGGATCCCAAATCTTGTAGCCCTTCACACAATACTATAACTGATGAAGATACACTTAACTGCCTTGTTCTCCAATTTTGATCTTCTCATTAGGAACATGAGCATATGACTCACAACTAAAGACTCAATGATGTCTCATCAGGGGCTTTATACCAGACCATGCTTCCATAGGGGTATTTTCAACAAGCATTGAAGTAGTAAATCTATTTATCAAATAACATGCAGTGGTTGCTGGCTCAGCCCAAAATGTTTGTTCAAATATAGCACCACTTATCATACTCCTAGCCCTCTCCATTAGCTTTCTATTGATCCTTTCCACAACTCTATTTTGCTGTGGTGTATATGGAGTTGTCTTATGTATTTCTATCCCATGGTCCTTACAAAACCCATTAAACTCAGCAGAACAAAACTCTCCACCATTATCCATCCTCAAATACTTACTTTTCCCACCAAACTGATTTTCAACCAAGGACTTAAATTCCTTAAACTGACTAAAAACTTCAGATTTACTCTTGAGGAAATAAATAAATGTCCTATAATATTCATTAATGAAAGAAACAATATACACATGTCTACTTTAAAAATGCACATTAACAGGACCAAATACATTGGAATGAACATACTCCAAAACCCTAGAAGACTTATGAGAACTGGAATAAATAGAAACATGGTGTTGTTTTTCATATATACAATATTCACAAACGTTGAATTTGAGATTACAATCATCAAGTCCTTCAACACGGCTCTTATTTTTCAAGTCTTGTAAGACCTTTTTACCTATTTCACCAAGGCTTTGGTGCCAGAACATCGTCTTCTCAGTTGGGAGCCTCATCTCCAAAGAATTAACACCCTTAGGTACCCAGAAAGCACAACTATTAAATATTGATACAATAGTCTTATTCTCTATTTGATCTGATGGTGAAGATGAAGAATCCAAAGCCCTTTTCTTGGACTTCACAAAAGTGCTATTGCACTAAATCATGCATGCATCCATCTTATACTGAGTTCCTTACCAAACACTCTTAGCGAGCACCATAGAACCTCTGGTCATCTTACTTCCACCTTATGATAAAACAATCTACACTCCCACATCACTCAACTTGCTACCTAAAAGAAATTTTTGTGCCAAACTAGGAATGTGCAGTACACCATCAATCCATTTCACTCTACCATCAGCAAATCAGATCTTAACCCTTCCATGACCAGCAATTTTTATGTGAGAGTCATCACCCAAGTACACCTTCCCAAAATTATATTCTTAATACTTTAAGAAACAACTCCTATGAGAGGTGATGTAGAAAGAAGCACCCTAGTCAAACAACCATACATCTTTTGATGCATGGGTTTCCAAGGCAGCGACAAAAGAATCTACATCATCTTGAGAGGTTGGAATCAGAATCAAAGGCTTTCTTGTTTTTCATTTCCTCTTTGCAATATTTCAAAAAATGTCCAAATTTGTTGCAGTTCCAACATTTAGCCTTGGACCTTTTACTAGGAGACTTTGATCTCCTGGAAGATTTTGACTTGCCTTTTGTATCCTTCTTCTTACCTTTATTTGTTGATCTACTATGAGCAACAAGGGCCTCTTGGCCATCTCAGAAGACTTCCTCGGTATTTCTTTTGAGAGCAGTGAAAGAACCATAACTATGTGATCCCAAGAATCAAGCAACGAACATAGTAGGAGCATGCAATGTTCTTGATCATGAATTTTTTATACCAACAAAGTTTAGTTGGGAAAACAACATGTTGAATGCATTCAAGTGATTCACAAAAAAATGTCATTCCTTCATTCTCAGAGAATATAGCTTATTTCTCAGAATAATTTTATTTACCAAGGATTTCCCTTGATACATGTCACCAATATTTTTTCAAATCTCAGTTGTAGTCTTCTCCTCATGAAAATTCAAGAGCACAGAGTTAGCCAAACATATTCTTATCAAACTCTTAGCTTTTTGATTCATTAATGTATCCTAAACATCTTGGTCTATATTATGAGGTTTTTGACTAGATATAACAATCCAAAGGTCTTTGTCAATGAGCATGTCCACCATTTTGAGTTTTGACAACTCAAAATTATCACCATTGAATTTATCTATTTCAATGCTTCTAGATGTGCTTGCAATTTTGAAGCTACAATTGGGTTAAGAAAATTCTACCAACAAAAACTCCCACTAAAAGGGATATGCACAAAAAACCTTAAAACCCACCAAAGATAGAAAATTTGGCCAAACTTTGATACCATTTGAATGGAAAAAAGAGGAGTGAAGACAACCTTCGTAAAGAAAACCCCCAATGAGAGTGAATGCAAATTTCTATGCAAACCCGTAAATAGCATTATAGATCAAAGAAAAACACACACAAATAAATTTTAGATTTAAGATAAACACATGACACAGAAGACTTAACATGTGAAAATAGGCCTTTTGAGAAAAAACCACCACAACAAAGCACATATCAATTGTACTATACTAAAAATCTATTACAAAAAATATGCAGAGTCTATTTTCTTGTAGGTATCTTCAACTATGATATCTCATTCTAGAATAATTCCAACTGCATAACGACATCTTTAAAAAATACTTCACACCTCTTCTTTTCTACAAATAATGTATTTATAGAGTTTACAATGCAAAAGGAAATAGCTTTTCAAAAGCGTCCGCATTCAATGTATCCAAAAAATAATTGGAAACTTTCTATGTGCATAACTCTTGCATAAATAATATTTAATACAAATATTATTTATTCCACAAATGCAAGGTGTCCAAGAAAATCAAGTCTTCTGTCAAAATATAACTTTCTATATTTTTCCAAGTTTATCTGTGTGGAAGATTTGGTTCCACTGAGAATCTTTCCAAAATCATACACAAGAGAGATTAAAAAACTACAGAGCCACTTGTTGCAAGAAGGGAACTTTTGAGAGCTTCCTCTCAAAACATTTCCTAAAAATTTCTTCCTTGTGACACATGTCACACCTTTCTCTTTCTCCTTAATATTAATTGCTTCCAATTTCCATCAAGCCCCACAATTTAATTGTGCACTTTGGGAATATATATTTTAAAATTAAATTAATAAAAAACAACATACCAGCCCAATTCAATAATTAATTGAATATCTACTTGGGACTCCTAAGGTTGAGGCACCTTTATCCCAACAAGTGCATCCTCTTCAGCATCTCCATAACCCTCAACTAGAATCCATCCTCCTCTACCACACTCCCAACCTCCACACTTAGCATAAATCCTGTTAAGACAAGTCTTTGACCAACAAGAAAAAATTAAAAAATGACCCATAGGAACCACAAGCAAAGGCTCCAAACACATTGTCATCATCTTCCTCTAAATCAGAGGATTCATCCTGCATAGAATACCCACTACCACATCCTCTAGGTACTCTCCCACCCAAAAAGTTTAAAACCCTACCCCTACAGTTGCTCGTACCATTTTGGTTATTCATTTGAACAATGAGAATATTTTATAAATACATTATAGTTATTCATACATCTCATTAGAAATTATATTTTTCTTTTATATATATATATATATCCTAAGCTTGTATGATATTTTAAATTTTCTTTAAAATTGCAATGATTTATATGTTAATGTATTAGATCTCTAAATTATTAATATATTATATAATAAATTATTATTTAATATATTATATTATTCAAATATAAATATTAAATAAGGACATAACTTTAATATAAATAATTTATATTTTATATTTAGAAATAAATAAAAATCATTTAACTAGCTAAAAGGCTATATATAGTTTGAACTTTGAACATGAAACAAGTAATAGTTTACTGATTTTTGATTGCTATCAAATCAAATAAGATCTCCCTGAATCATATGATATTTCCTCCCCTCAAGCCTAAAAATACATATTTACTCGCAATCAATATGTTCTTATGAAAGACTGCAAAAATCTTGTCTCAAGCTCAAAATTGATCAGACTATTCATTAGAGTTTAAGTATCTAAGTATCACTCTGAAAATTGTTAAGAACTTTCAATACTGCAAATCTACCCGTGACTGTTTAAAATCACTATAGATAACAAATCGTGTTGTATCTAAACCTTGTCTAGATACAATCTTCTATTAAATTTCTTCCCTTTATCTTTACACATACCCATGCCGACTTTATGTCTTTGATAAAATGCCAAACTTTTGCATCTTAATGAAGTTAAATTTTCTCAAAACATAACACACATATCCATAGCTTACAAATTACAACCCTCCCATTTTTTATGTTAAATTTAGCAATATGAACCCTTTTGATTTCCAAAAGCAATAAACCAGACCTATAACCATCATTGGAGATCAAGATCCATAGTCAAATGCATATAAAAAGCAAGCAATTTTCCCAGCAAATGTGGGTGCAAAAGCTAAAACAATCAAATATCTAATTTCTGTTCCCTAACCAGTTATTTTACCACCAGTAATATCAATTTCCTAGGCACCTCTAGCACCAATTCTATCATCGGACCAACTATGCTCACCTTGTTTATGTCATCAACTACAAGCAACTCCATTTTCCTTAAATGAAATTTGTCATGTAACAGTGTTCCAGAAATTTTCCTATCATTATTTAGTATATGTTGCAGTATAATATAAAAGCTATCCAGCAAAGTCTATTGTGTAGTTGTAATATTAACCAGTAAATATCTTACCCATTGTCTCAAACATTATGATGGAAAAGTGTTTCTAGCTAGCATCATAGTTGGGAATTATTTTGTAGATATGTATCCAAAATATGGAGCATATGCAAGGCAGCAAAGTGTTTAACAAAATTACGGAAAGAAATGGGGTTTAGTGGAAATGTATTTTAAAAAGGCGTACAAATTTCAAGTACACAAGGTAAATTTTAACTATTTACAAAATTAGCATCAATGTCTAATTTATAAATATAATGTTTATTTTACTCTCTATGCTGTATTTATATCAAATTTGTTTGTTATTATACTATACACAATTTCTACAATTTACTATGTTGCCTTATTATTCTTGTTGATTAATGTTGGAACCTCCACCAATTTGAACTTTTTGTCGTCCATGTTGTCAAACAATTCCAGTGTCTAGCCTAATCCTGCATAGTTTACATACACATCTATCAAGAGAGCAGTAATTAGCATAAAAGTGTATTCAAAGTAGGATAGGTGTAAGGCTAGACTTCACAGCCTTTGCCAGCATTCTCCCAGCCTATGCCAAATGGGAGGAAGCATATACAAGGCACTTGAACTGTTTTGCAAAATCCCTCAATGAAATATGTTCCCATGGAATGCCCTGATTGCAGGATACTAACAAAATGAATTTGCTGCGAAGGCTTTAGAAACTTGCAACCAAATGCAATTGGCACGTATAGGCATCCATCAAAGCATGAGGACAGGAATTTTCTTAGAGGTAATTGCAACTGCTCTGGTAGACATTTATGAAAAATATAGCTACATATTCATAAATAATTTTGATACGATAGATATGTAGCTGCAATTTACCATATAAATTAGTGAACAAAATCTGAGTTTAATGGAGTTCACGAAAGATTTAGATACGATTGAAACTAGTGAAATAATTATTTTGTGTATGTGTGAGACTTGTGATGTTATTAAATTGTGATGATTTATGTTTAAATTAGAATTATTAGTTTAAGATATTGTTTATTCACACTCATATAACTACTACTAGTATTACTTGCACTATTTTTCCTTTATCATTTTATGACAACTCTACATTTAGAGTGTGATTTTCTCTTCTCCTACCATTCCATTCCTTCTTATCTTTCACTCTCTTTAAACATCCTCCATTCTACCCATGCTTCTCATACCACCACTATAAGTACTTATAAACCTTCAATACACTAGAGAAGTAGCCTGATCAACTTAAGATGATAGTGGATAATGTGTTTGTGGCTCTCTCTCTATTACATATAATCCCCCATGTTGCACACATTTTGCATTTGAGGTTATTACGCGCCCATTTCCCAACCACTATTGTAGCTATATTTGAATTATATTATGGAAAAGGAGGTCACAATGTTCACCTATAAGCTTTCAATGATATGTGTATAGATGTTGCATCTAAAGATAAATTCTTACGTAAATTATTTGTGTGAACTCTAATGATTATGCCCTTGAATACTTATAATCCCTAAATCCTATATTTCTATCCATTATTTTGATGAGCTAGTTATCACTTTATAATATGCATGTGTCAATATGTGCGTAGAAACAACTAGCTAATTTAACTAAATGTTCCTAGAGACATAATGATCAGTTAATGGCTATTGAATTAGTTTCCCAATATCTATGTGGTAGAATTTGCGTGTGCATGTAAAAGATCTTGAACTATAACTATTTGAATCTAATGGTTGGAATTGAGAGCCTTCCTTTACTTTCTTCAACACTTCAAAATGTCAAAAGAATTATCTATTTCAAAAAGAAAATGACAAGAAAGAATCTATGATTATTTTCAATCAAATGTCTAAACAACTAATTTTGTATCATTCAAACATCAAGGTATATGATTTATACAAATTAGAAAATTGAATAATGTTCTTCAAACCTTTCTAATAATTTGGTTAGCCTTAACTCGATCAATCTATTGGGTTCCTCTAGAAGATTATCTAAGTGTTATAATTAATAATTTGTTTATGATTTTCATAGACTTAGTGGACAACATGCATATACATGTATGGTATTAGACAATAAAATTGTAGATCTCATTAAAAATAATGTGATTTATGTTGATGGTGTGAATAATAGGAAAAAAAAATTAGTTGCTCCACTAAAATAAAATTGGCAAATCCGTTGGTATTTTTTTCATTCCATACACAATATAATAATACTGAACACTAATAGGTATTCAAGCATCCTCCTAATTCTATGATGTATACAAATATGAATAGAGATCCTATGGATAAATCATGCTTGTTCCTCTTCCTACAATTCTACAAAAATGGTTATCACTATTACTTTTAAACTTTCACCTCCTTATGTACCTCCACTTATTGAAAACTTATTGCTCTAAATATAACGGATGGAATTCTTCCGGACACTTAGAGAGTATTGTCTCTCCTTTTTGCATTGGTCTTAAGGAGGTGGAAAAATATTTTCATATCATTCCTTCACTAGCTAGATTTTATATTTTAATTGGGAGACCTTAGTTACAATAATTAAATCTGACATCCTCAATGATACATCATTGGCTAAAATATGCTTGTTGAAATAAAATTATGAAAGTGAGGAGATATACTTATGCATCTCTTTTAAGTCGAAAACTTCAAACTCAAAATTTTTGCTTTCACTCTCAAAACATTTTCTGTGACTGCAAAGATATGGAACATCAAATAGAAGCTCCTTATGAAATAAAAGATGTAATTCATTAATTTTAACATGTGAAAGTGCAATAAAAGAATCAAGAAAAAAATAAAAGGGAAAAAGGGAGAAAATGAAGCCCTCTTTATTTCCTCCTAATACTCCTTTTAGCATAAAGACAACTTATAACTTTTACAATCCACCAATAAAGAAAGAATAACATAATTTAATTCCTTCAAATGTACTAAATAAATAATAGTTTTCTCATTACGCTACAAAGAAGAATAAGAAAGAAAATTTCAACAATCTTATTACCACCTAGTTTGAAGTTTCTAGTTCCATATGGATTCCAAAGGAAAATTAGAATGTTCAAAAAGAACAAGTGAATATGACTCCATGAGTACAATAACAATACTACATATAGTCTTTCTCCTATTCTACTTATATCCACCACATTCAATGACATCATATAATGCTGAAAGTCAAAACATTAGAGGTGGTTGCAAACCACATAAATCAAATGAGAACAATCTATTAGATGATAATTCATTGAATATTTGTTGATATTTGGAGATTTTGTAATCTACATAGATTTATATATACTTTATAGTAAGTTGATGGGGTCCTTCAATTTGGAGGTATATCTTTTAGCACTTTCCACTACCTTACTATATATTGATTAAAAAACTTCAATACTTTTCTATATAGTTGTAATTATAATGATTACATTTACCATTTTTCAGACACATTACTAGCATAATATTTCTCATAATGATTGCTTTATTCTACAAGACATTCCAAATGGTTCAAATTATCATGATTATATTTTAGAGTCAAGTCACTTCACAGTTCAAAATTATGTTGGACACGAGTTCTCAATGACAATTATTATGATTATAATAAGATGAGAATCATTAAGATGATATTAAATATGGTTATAAACCATTAAGATGAGAAAAATACATTTGATGATGATCCATCTAACATTATTAGTTGAGGTTTGAAGATTTTACACATGTTTTTTTGAAATTCAAGTTAGTTATAAGGGTGCTCTCTCATTCCATTAATAATATGATAAATTTAACACAAAAACATTGCATTGATTATAGGCATGATTGAGAGATTACATATTTTATATAACCAAAGTAGATGTAGGACAAGTTAGTAAGAGAACCCAAAACAAAGATATAAAATGATTGAAAAGGTAAGGCACACAAGTAAACTAAAGTCATTAGGAAAAAAAGAATTAAAAAATATGGTTGAGATAAAAATGAACTTATATGTTCCATAGGGGACTACCTATATCAGAATTTTATTACATATCATCAGAATCAATAAACACAAAATTGTAGGTTTTATCCTCTTATTTAACTTGGTCTATCCTTCATTGCATAAACTTAATGGCTTAAAACAAAATTTTCCATGTCAAATATTTACTTAATTGATTATCTCTTCTTAGGTTCATAGAGTGCCAAAATATCTAATGACAGGCTGCAAAAACTCACCAAACCTTTGAGAACCTTAAATATTGCAATTTCTTTATCTAGTAGCATGATCCTACTTTCAATGCATTGAATAATACTAAAAAAACTCAAGGCATTTAAATCTTTTTTATCAAATTAAGATTAAATCAACCATTCATTTTACCTCCCTTAATTTCCCTTTGGTTTTATTATTAAATTGATTTTCCTCTCACATAATCATGAACACCTAATCATGGCCATCTACTACTATAGATGCTTGATAGCTTGTGCAAGTTTCAAACATGCATTAAAACCATCCATCAGTTCTTGAGCTCAACACTACTCTCACTCAATAGGACTAGAATTTTACTTGTGAAAAGCTCATGGTGACTTATTAAATAAATGTGATATGCCATCAATCCCTACTTTCCTAGGTGTAGATAAATTGATTACGATTAAGTAAATAAACAAAAGAAATAGATCTATTTTTCTAGTAGATTACAAGGAATTTGTCACATGCCATAATTTTAGAAGATGGTTCTTAGGAGTCTTCCCTCTATGAAGTCTTCATCAACCTTGTCCATGTACATATTGCATGCTTCATCATCACTTTATTATACATCCATATGAATTTATTAATTGTTTCTGTTACCTCTAATATCTAATAGAAGTTAGAATAATTTTTCTTGAGTTTTTTTATTCTATCTGCTTAGTTCTTTCTTCATCTATTGATAAAATTTTATTTTTTTTAATTCTTCCCTTAAAACTCAAGTCCTAAAATGAAATGACACAACTCCACAATGACGGATACATTGGAGGACATATATACTACCTTCTACCCATTCTCAAATTTTATGGAGGATAGAAATCTCTTGGTTGTATGCTTTGGTCGATTGCATGCAAGGATAACTTTAATAAACCACCCCCTAGTAAAAAGTTTAAAATCCTGGCAAATCAGACATTACTTTTGGGTTAAAATTTTCATATTGATGGCAAAATCTGTTTCAAATTTGAAAAAAAAATAATTTGTATTGGCGATTTTTTTTAGGGTATGAAAATTCCATAAAATCCTAGCAAATAGTTCATTATTATGTGGGAAAAATATATAATGTGGGAGGCAAATGTTTTTCATTTAAAGGAAAACATATATATGTGTATGGGCGAAAAGTTATACTTCAAAAGAAAAATTATTTAAGTACATTGGCAATTTTTATCTACGATTTGAAAATTATTTAATTTTATTGGCTAATATTTCATTGTTTATGGAAAAATAAATATTTTTTTGGCAATTTCATAAACTCGTTGCCATTATTGTTATCTATTAATAACCATTTTTGTTATCTAATTAATGCAACATCATGTCGAGTTTGAACTCTACATAATGTATCGATAAGCGTGACCTCATCAACACATCACACATACTTAAAATCCATCAACAATTTAAAACCTTTCGTTGATCATAGATCAATGGCTAAAGTTTTATTTCGGCCCAAATTTCTGAAGAGAACATAGTTCTCTAGAAACTCCTGGTAATGGAATTGGAGACAGTGGACATGCATAAAATCATAATTATTCTAATCAAGTATCAACATTTATTAATGTCCTGTAACTGACATTCTCTGACTGTGATCCACTCAGCATGCATGACTTTCATTTTGGTAATTGGTAGTGGTTTACGATTGTTTCTAATTTCGCACACTCATGCATTTTTGACAAAAAAATACTGAGAGACACGAAAGATTTATAAAAAATTAAACGACAAAGGAATTAATACGGTTGGTGAAGGAATTGCTAGTATCAAGAGCTATTTATAGATGATCTCTGCTTCTTCTTCAATTTGCCTTCGGTAGATAAATTGTTGGAGATAAGGGTAGTTGAAGTTCTACATCTGGCGTAGGTCTTTAGGTTGTATAATTTGGTAGTCATATTTCTTAAGATGGACACTCCTATCTAGTTGAGAAGTGCATTTGAGGAGGACCAGAGGGCCCTTTTGGGCTATGCCAAAGACCCAACACTCTAAATAGTTTGTAAGGATGTTGAGATGTTCACTAATGAGGTTGTAAGGATGGTTTTGGACTGAGAGTTTTTGAGAAATTATAATAGATACCATGTTAACACACACATTACGTCATGGTTCTTGGCATCTCCTTTGGACCTCGAAGGAGAAAAGGTGGATATGTTGTTGTTAAGGAGAGTGTTCAAAAAGAATTCCTTGGAGATGATGTTACTATTGTCATCTTTGCAGAAGTAGGTTTGGGGATCCCTTGGGAAAGTGATTTACCCAAGCTTATCCTCCCTGAACAAAATGTGGCTAGGCAACCTTTTCTTTTGAACTTGAATGTTGAGCAGTTGACACGACATAAGCGCAGATTGGTAGGGATTTTCTCATGAAATGGTTTCTCCTAGATGAATTTAAAGAATAAAAATGTCTTGAAGAATTCTCAAAGCTTATCATCTCTAAATAATTCTACATAGATGGAGGGAAAGATCCTTAGGGTAACCCATGAAGGGTTTCAATTTTTTGTCTTGGTTTTTGGATACCATTGGTCCATTGCCCACTACTAGTGACCTAGCCCATAGTAGTTTCATTTTTTTGGTTGTTTCCTTGTAACCTCCCTCATTTTGGCTTTAAAGTTTAAGAGGGACAAGAACTTCAACAGTCAAAAATTATAAATTTGCGCAACATATTAATAAAAAATTTACAAATTCCAGTTCGTTTTAGTTTGCCTTTTATGGATTTTAAAATGGTTTTTATTTTGTTGTATCATTAATTCCTGTCATGGGAAGATACATCATACTTAGCATAATCATTATGTTTTGAAATAGCTTAAATAGTTATTAATTTGTGTGGATATAAAATTTAATTTTCACCGTTAAAAAATATAAAATTTTAAAGAAATATCAAATCTCATTAAATTAAATCTTGAGTAGAGAGAAATGGAAATTCCATTTTGAACACAAGTTGGAATCAGAAGATTCAAAATATGGGATAGTAATTAAAGGAGGGAAGATAGTGTCATACATAGCATGTCTATTCTAATTTCTTATCTAAAGTTAAAGAACAAACTCAGTGTCACTTTTGAGACAACCTTTTCTAAAAGATATTTGAAGTGCTTAACAAAGAAGTATTTGAAAACACATAATGTCTGGGATTGGTTGTGAGTTATAGCATCCAATAAGGATCACAAATGCAATGTTTATGAGCTATGTTATTTCAACATTGTTGACAATGAGGCAGAGGATGAAGATTAAATTTAAGTTTTGTCAATATTTAGGTGTAACTAATATTGATTTTTTAACTATAAAGAGTCGGTTGCTTCAATTTTGTCATAAATTTCATGCTAGATTTGTATTTATTTTGTTTCTTCTATTTTGGAAGGCTGTTTACCTCTACTATGTAGACAGATAACTTACATGTTGAAGTTTGGGGACAATTTTTGTAGTCTTTGAATTAAAGAATTTTCAAAAAAAATAAATAAAAAAGGTTAAGATTACAAAAATTTAATTTACATATTTTAATATGTTTTTTAAATTATAAATATTATACCTTAATAAATATCTATAATTAAATAATGCACTTCTTAAATAAAATAAAATATTTAGTTAAATAAAAGTTAAAATTTAATTAAATGTAAAATTTTAAAGATGGAAATATATTTAATATCTTATACGTAAAAATGTTTAACATATTTATATCATATCATACTTTTAATTTGTGATTAAAATTATAATTAATTTAATTAATAATAAATAAATAAATATATTAATTTATTTAATATTTATTTTTGATGTATATTGCTTTAATCTAAATCTTTTTAATCCATTTTTGTTTAAACAAATTAATTTCTAGTCACTACTTTGAATATGACTATTATAAACATTGGGAATACTTTTAACTATTTATTACCATTATAATTTTTAACATATTGAAAAATAACATATAATTAATATAATTTAAAAACTATTTATTAACATTTTCAATACTATTATTCATCATATATAATTTTGGGCATGGATAGCATCGTCTATTGGATAAGCATAGAACAATGGTGTAAGGTGTATTTCGGGCTGAATGTGGGAAAGATATTTTTTTTTTGCAAACTTCTGTTGAAAACATGTGTCATTGAACACCGACATGAAAGAAAGGCTATGGACCATGGGATGATGAAGTGTCAGGGGACATGGTGTTTGGGTGACAAAAATCATATGTATAATGGGACCCATGGCAACTGACAATGAATATGCAGTGATATTGCCTTATCGTATGCATGCCACTGAATTGTTAACATTTAGGCGGCTTTAATGTCAACTTGTGTAGATGAATTGTGTGGTTGAAGTAGTACATGCAAAGGAATGATGGCAAAGTTTGTGATTAATGTCAATTGTTGCTGCAGTTGGATGTCAGAATTGAGTGTGAAGTGTTTAAAGCTTGGCTGGATTGGATGGGTCACAAAGTGTAGTCGGATTGCCATTTTATTGGTATCATACTATTTGCACTTGCAGTATTGTCTTGGGTTTCTTAAGTACCATGGAAGCCAATTTCTCCTTCCATACTGATAAGAAATTAGTCCCATTTCTTAGATGATTTGCATATAGGATCCTGAAAGGTTTTTTCTTGTTTAAGGATGAGCGGTTCTATGAGAGTGTGAAAATGCTATTGGGAGAGGAAATTGTCCATGTAGGTCATCGCTATAGGATGAACATGGGGGCATATTCATTTATTTTCACTTGGAGTTTCCAATTTGAGGACGAGGTAGACAAGGTAAAAATGCCATGAGAGTTGTAATTGATTCAAACTACCTATTAAATTCGGATATTGTGTGTGCTCATGTGGCCCTGAAGGTGGGCATTGTTCCTAAGGTAGGGGTGGCTGGTCTAGTGGTGCCGATACCACTCATTCGATGGGTTGATGATGATTTGAAGGCAAGATAAAAATCTCTTGCTTGGTGCAGGTGGTCGGCCTTCAAAATTTTCACAAGCTTGACGTAGTTTGATGAGGTTTTAAGGGTCCTTCAAGAAGTGGCACAAGAAGAGGTGGGTCAAGATTTGCGGTCAAGACCCAAGACTACCCAAGCTATGAAGTGACTCTTAGAATTCTATGATGACCCAGAGTCAAGGCCGCTTCTAGGTTAATCCTTCTATGGTCAACATTGTTCGGTGTTGTCTATTTGTATCTTTTTGTTCCATGTCCATTTTCTCCCCAACTTTTTATGTACAAGGGGATGTTTACCAACATTCCTCTTTTGTTTTCCATCTTATCCCTAGTTTTTCAACTCCATCTATCATTTGTTTTTCTATAAACTTTACCAATATTTTTTTCTATGGTGTCAATTTTTATCTACAACCTCTTTTCCTTTTTATGTTTTCAAGTGCAAATCTTACACCTGCATTCTACTAGAGGCTCAACTTCAATTGGATTCTCCACTGGTTCAATGGAGGGATACTTTTACACCCAATTAATTTGAAATTTCCTCAGTGACAAATCCCACTCCCGATCCTTTTTTATTTGGATTTTCTTTTCCCCTTTCATGCATTATCATTTGTGGCATTATCACCCAAGTCAATTATATCATTTCGGCTAACCTGGGTATCTACTAGAAAATCTTCTTCAAGTTCATCATGATCTAAGATATCAAGTTTTCCACCTTGTTCAAGTTGTGGTGTAGGTTGTGAATCTTGTACTTGTACTTATGATGATGTACCTTCTCGATTTTCACCACAATCTTTGCCAACACCAAAGCACAAAGACAATATTCTACATTTTGTTGGCCTCTCTTGGCCTTTCCCACATTCAAGATTCCTACCCTTCTTCCTATTTGACATCTCCAATGAATCAAAGGCTGCAAAAAGACAACTTCTTGAAGAGGTAATAATAGACTATATGATTCATTGACCCTATGACCAACAATCTAGATGTCTGAGGTCTCCTGAGTGACCACTGACGAGTCCACACTAAATAAGAATGAACTCAATAGTGCAAACAGATAGAGATGAATTCAGAATAATATTACAACACTTCAAAAATAGGATCACTTACCTTTAGGTCACTATCAGTCGCCAATGTAGTCAACAACAATGGTTGTTCCTAGTCTGAAGCTTTGCCAGTGATCTGAATTGAGAGATCAAAACTGATCAAATTGTGTAGAGGTAAATTTGATCTTTGACTCTATTTATACCAATCCTTATATCGTAAATTCAGAGAGAATTTTATATGGTATACAAATATTTGGTGAATCACACTTAACTCTAACACGTCTTATGTAAATTTCAAGGTGATTATGGGTCATCCAATTAATTGGCAATTATAATAGAGATGATGAAAAATAGGGTTAATTGAGACATACTTCTGCAAAATGCCAGGAAAATTAGGTCCTCCTGGCCAATAAATCTTTATATGGCTATTGATGAATTATGGCCTTCCATGAAGACAACCTCGGAAAGTATTGGCAAAAATATTAAATTTACATTGTGGAAAACGTAGATTCTATTGGAAAAATCTTGATAGAGATATAGTTAATTACATAAAAAAATGGGTGATTGGGTCATGCATTTGATGAATATTTATAAAGTTCAGGCAACATGGCCACCCCTGATCGGTATAATATATTTGCCATTTTCTAGGTCGTCGATGTGAAATATTTGACATTGGCAAATATTCACCACTAAAGTAAACCCTAATGCCATGTAATTCTTTCAGCTCTACACAAGCCAATACATAGGCTGTGAGATCAAATTTGATACAATTGTAATGCAAGGTTCCAAGTGAAGGTATGCCCAGTAATATAGAAAAAGGACTCATAATGGAGAACACACTCACAAAAAGGAAGAAAAACACAAGGAGTATGGTATGTGAAAATTTTATTTCAATTTTAGTTGAATGACAAATATTACATTCTTATAGGTTAAATACATAATTATTCAAATTTGACTCTATATTTAGGTTCAATTCCTATTTTAATGCTAGCAAGAATACCTTGAGTATTTAAGCAAAATTACTATTTATCAAATTTTATAATGAGATTGTAGTGGTCAAAACCCACCAATTTGTATTAATGTAGTCCACTCCAACATTAATATTTATAAACTTTTTCCAATGTATTAAAGACTAAAATCCATTGTTAATGTAGAAAATGTAGTAGTCAATATTGATTGAATAATCTAGTGACATGCAACAATTAACTATTGGTCTTCTCTAATTGTCATATATCACTCATGCATGATTGCAATGTGGACATTGCATTGAATATCATAATTTATTGTCAATCTTCTTGCTATTATGCACCTACAATGTGGGTTTATCAACTATGGAGCACTCATGACATAATGGATGCCATTGCACAATCTTCCTTCCACACACATAAAATATTATTCACAAAATTTCATGATTTGTAGGATTTCACTTTCCAAACACATGCCCTTACGTCAATAGAAACCATATTATAACTATATCAAGTGCTAATATGGCTAATACAATCCAATTAATGTTTTGTACTCTAGTATACCTTGATGTGTTATCTTGGTAATAGATGACAATTCATAGAAGAAAGTTGACTTTTCATTGATTTATGATGTGATTGATGCATATCCAATTAGGAGAAGAATGTTTTTAGTGCTTTGTCAAAATGTTATTTTTATAACGATACTCTCCTTAATATGAACATGTCTCAAGATGACATTTTTAAACACACTCTAGATTTATGAAATTAAAACTTGGGATTTTTAAGTGAATAATGTTTATGTCCAAGGAGTACCAAATTTGGACTATGAAATTTTAGATTTTAAAACAAAATGACAAAAGGCAAGTTTACAATTTTATTAAAGGTGAATAAACTAGTTAGATATGAAGAAACAAGATTCTAAACAAGAAAATAAGACATTAATTTAATAAACTAAATTTTAGATTAATACATACATCAAAATAATCAAATCATGTATTAAAATAAAATTAAACTAAAATAAGTATTAATCTACAATTATATTCTCCATTCATTAAGATAAGAAAAGTTAGAGTGGTTGAAAGTTTCTAATCCCTTTGTAGAAAATTAATTTTGTTAGTATTTGCAATCACTGTGTTATATGGGAATACATTTCATTTAATAAATTTGTCAAATAGTTCACTTGCCTTGTCTATGCTTCCCAATTTTATACATCCTGCAATGATGGCATTTTGTCAAATAGTTAACTTTCCTTCTATACTATTATTTTTTTTTGCATTCATATCTATCAGGGTAGTTGTACACCATTATCTCAACACTAATGATGTGAGGTGACAATGTATAAATAATTTACCCTGCAAAAGATGTCCATGTCCTATTCTGCTTCATATACCTTCCACGTCTTTTTTAATGTTTGCACCATATGTCTTGGTGGGAACGGTTCAAATTTGAAATTAATAGAAAGGAATCTAAATGGAGATGAGAATGAACATTGGCGACAAGAATGGGCCCACAACTCTACCGCACAAGCCATCAAAGTACCTTAGTGTGTGTTTTTTAAGGATGACCCAAAAAATAATCAACCCTGCATAAGGCACCTAGAAATATGGAATTTGTACATGGGATGGAATATAGTGTAACATGATATATCTAACATATAATTTAAAAAATCCCCTTGGGTTCTCAGTCCAATCACTTAGCCAAAGCCATAGGAGCTTTCCAGATCATTGAGCTTCCTAGCAATTTGAATATAAAAAATCTATGGATAGAGGGGAATTCAAAAAATATTATTGATTGCCTATTAGGTAAATCCTCCCCCTCATGAATCATCAAAAATTGGATCGGCGAAGCTAAATCTCTCATTAGAAAATTTGAGAATATAAGAATATCACACACGTTTAGGGAAGCAAACATGGTTGTTAACCACTTCGCCAATAAAGGGGTAAAGCTCATAGGATGGTGGACGTGGCAATACTATAAGGATCTAGAAGTGGGGGTTAAATCCTTAATTATCTGCACTGCAAGTGAGAAGAAAGAAACTTGCAAAAAAATAGAGGGAAATACCTGAAAAGAGTGTAACTGAAGAGCTGTGAAAAGCACCAAAAGAACTAGAAGGTGTGGAACCGGATTATCAAAGGGGGGTTGAAACCTTTCTTGGAAAGGATCCATGGTGCTCACCCTGATATTGTGAGGTATTTCATCAAGAATTGGAAGGAGGAACACATCATTCTCTTAAGAAGAAAAGTGATTATCAATGACGAGTTGATTGGAGAAGCTATGGGCTTCTCAATTTAAAGTTTGAAATTCTTCTAGAACAAGAAGATTTCTGATGAAGCGGTCATGAATTTCCCAAAATTAGAGAAGGAGAGGGAAGCTCTAGTAAAGGTTTCGAATAACTATTTTGAGGCCGACACCATAAAAAAGCTATGGAGGGAGGTTCTAAGGGTGGTCATGTAATATATTACAGTCGACGGGAGATTTACAAGGGTGTATGGCTACCACTTTGTCCTTCTCAACCAATTCTACCATGGTTTCTTTCCCCCATTATCTGTTGTGTTCTCTCAAATACTATATACTTGAACACTGTAAAAAGTTCAAAGAGTGCCCCTATTTTGCAAGTCAGTCTTATCCAGCTCATTCATGAGCACTTCGCTAGTTTGCCTACTCCTTCAAATCCCATTTTGCCACTGGACTCTAATGGGTATGACATTGAAACCAGTTTGTCTAAGGGAAATTTTGATGGGGATTCAGACTAGGAAGAGGAAATTTCTCCTCCCCCTAAAAAGACTCCTAAATAATCCTCTCTGAGAAGGCCTTTGGCTAAACCAAAATCATCTGTGAAAACCAAAGCTAAAAAGAAATTGAAATCATCTTCTAGGAAAAAATTGATGTCTTACTTAGAAGATTCATTGGGTAACTCTTCTAACACTTCTTGTTCCCCTAAAGATTCCCTTTCCTCCCACCCAGCTACTGACAGAGAGAACAAGCCAAGATTTCCAAAATACCTTAAACCAGATGAGCACTACTTCAATTTGGATAAGGAATCTCGAGATGATGTGTTGTCGATTGCTAGGAATAGTGTAGTGGACATTTTCAGGGTGTTCAAATGGGCCTTTCATGAAATCAAAGACCTTAACCTAAAGAACAAGGCAATTACTAGTAAACTGGAGGAGTTGGTAGATAAAGTGTGGCAGAGTGTCTACAAAGAATAGTGGAACTTACTGACAAGATGAAAAAAAAATGAGAAGAAAACCGTGCATCTTGAGGGGGAAATGAGCAAAATTAGGTTTTCCTTGAATGCAATAATGAAACAAAGTCACAAGATAATAAAAAATTCTATGGCGGCCATGAACATGATGGTGGACAAACTAGAAAAATCCCAACATGACACCCTGATAGTGGACCTTGATGCGGATAGAGAAAAAGACCAAAAAAAGGAATCTTGCTTGTCTAAGAGAACCAGAGCCAATCTGAAAAGAAAGGCAAAATCTTCTAATTAGAAGCTTTGGGACCTAAAAAGACCAGCGAACAATCTAGAGATTGAGATAGCTGAGACTATTAAGTCTTTAGGTTAGTGATTTTTTGGTTTTAGTTTTAGCTATCTTTTTGCATGGTTTGTTGTTTGTTTATCTATTTGACATAGATAGACTGTTTATTTTAATTTTAGTTTGTAACTTGGTGGTTTCAAGTCCCTTTAAAACCCAATTTTTCCCTGATCAGAAACATATAATTTAAAATAAATAGAAAAATATATGCATCTAATATCGTGATATGGTAGAGTAAGAAACACAATCACTAACCAATGGTTTCAAGAAGCTTTTCCCAAAGCATATTTTCAGCATAACTATTGGTAGATAGATCTAGAATAGAGACCTGCCCTTCTCTACTTATCCATATTTGGCACTCATCCATAATAGCATACTAAGTTAATACACACAAAAAGAATAGTACCACTAAAAGAAAAGAAATCTATTCCTCACTTGATAAGTATACATAGATTACTTGCACATATTAAGGGGTTTTATCTATATTTGGGGTATTTTTTTTCTTTTTTATTAGGATAAATAGGTTTTGATGGGACCTCAAAACCCTTACAATGAGAAAGCTGCCAACAAGAAATGAACTAGACTACTTGGTAGCGAACAACAGGTTTTAAAAGGACCTAAAACATTTTGGACTTACGGGGTATTCTTTTTGTTTAACTCAAATTAATCAAAAAAATTTCGTAAAGAATAGTACTAATATCGACATCAAGGAGAACCCAATTATTAATTGATGAACATTTTATAAATATTTTTATCTTACACTAGTTTTTTTTTCTAGATTCGATTGTGTGTATTTTCCTTTGTGCGTCTCCCTCTCCCCCTTTGGTTTATTTGCATATTTGTATATTTTCATTGATATATACGTATATTGATTTTTACATATGTATTTTTATATTTGCATATGGCTATTGGTATATGTTAATGCTTTTATACATATATGGTTTTGTATCTCTACCTTTTGGTATAGGTATGGGCTTATACACATATTTGTAATTGTTTATATATATATATATATATATATATATATATATATATATATATAAAAACAATTATGAATATGTGTATAAATCCACATATATATATATATATAGATATATATATATATATATATATATAGATATATATATATATATATATATATATATATATATATAGATATATATATATATATATATAGATATATATATATATATATAGATATATATATATATATATATATATATATATATATATATATATATATATATATATATATATATATATATGTATATATTTTCATTTTGATTTATTTATATTTTGTTGACTTTATTTCTCTTTCTTTTTTGTTTTTTAGTGGTTTGTTTATGTTGCTTGGCTTTCCGTTTTCTTTTCCTTGGGTGGTTATTCCTTGGAGTTTTTTGGTCTCCCATTCTTCAGGAGGTCCTTTTTCTTTTTCTTTTTCTTTTCCTTTCTTCTCGTTCCTCATGCCCTCCCACAACCCACTCCTCCTTATATTCTATCTCAAATCTGCAACTCAACATCTTTCATATCTTTGGAATTCTTTTCATCCTGATGATGAATCACGGAGTGTGATTTGAAACGTTGATGGAAAAAAAAACACACAATCGAATCCAGAAAAACAAACTAGTATACAATATGGATTGTGGAAATCTCATAGCTTTAATATTTTTATCTTGCTAAGAAATACAAGAACCTGACTATGATAAATTTCACCTATGAATATTTAATATTTGTATATATATGTATAACATCAATGCCCTCTTTGTAAGAAGATTCATGTTTGATGTTTGATAAAAGAGTTTCGATTAAGGTAAAGCGGGAGAGGGCCCAAACCTTTACATAACAACCAACCAAGCGAACAAGCAGTGAAATAGAAGTTTAAGGGGAGTTTCAAAACAATAAGATAAAAGTTAAAGAGAAGTTTCATAAAATTTCTCTCTTTCAAGAATTAACTTCCTAAAGTAAGAAAACTTCTCAAGAAGAAATATAACTGGTTCAATATATATATATATATATAACGATTGTGTAAATATATATTATATGATAAGCCTAACCTACAAAACTTTAATAGAGTTTAATATGTGACTTCAATCAATCTAAAACTTTTATCTTTTCTCTAAATTTCAATTTCAATAGAAAAAGACAATAATTATTATTGAATCCTTGTCTTGTTTCTGTGAAAGCGCCAATTACACAAAAAGGACATCGCGCCTCAAAAAGTTGCTAAGGTGCTAAGGTGCGGACGTTCCATGCCATGTAGGAGCTATAACTGGTCAAATAAGCTAATTGATGCCATTTTGTTGCTAGGTAATAAATTGGGTTATGGAGGCGTGAGTGTTTTGCATAGTTGGAAGACGATTGTAAAGTATTACCGGCCACCATGTTCACGGAGGCGCTGAGCGTGAGTATAAATCAAACATAAATAAAAAACAATCTTGCATTTCGAAGTTAACACAAACCAATCGACATAATAAATCAATCATTGATCAATGTTTAAATTTGCAAATTGAAATCTATAGTGAATAATAAGCTATTATTTTAATTGTTTCATTCAAAGTCTAATGTGTGTCAAATAAATGAGTATATACAAAAATCAGGCTGTGACATCACATTAAAAACAGTTTGTCCTCAACCAATTATAAGGTAGTATCTTGTTTTTGTGGCGATAACAAATTAATTTTGCTACTACATTGAATATTACTAGAGTAAATATAATTAAATTTTGTCGACATGTTCATTAAAAGCTGTTTGGAGTAAATGCAGAATAATCTTAATAAATATTTGATTTTGTCGACACCTTCTTGTGAAGATTATTCCATGAACACTTGACAGATCGAAACCCATACGAAAATTTGAAAGGCGTTATAGTATGGTAATACGGGGCTTGAAGAATTTGTCTTAGGCCTGTAAATTGGTTTATTGGTTTTACACAAAAAACTCTGAAGTATTTCAACCAAAACAATGTATATCCATTTTTTGTAGGTATCTTGTAATTATCATCTTTCTTGTGTCTTCTTTTCTTTGAGATTGTCTAAACAAATCTCATACCTTACCTTTTCTTTTCCTCCACGTTGTACATGAAATTCCTGAAAAACCTTCGTCAAATTTGTTGTGGTGCATATCCTGCATCCTTCGAATTTTCTTGAGTCCATATTCTGGAGGCATTTTGTCAAATAGTTCACCTACATCATCTATGCCTCAACACCTTGACCATAAAAGCATTGGAGCTATAATAATGCCACAAAACTATGAAGAAATATGATGTATGATCTATAAAGTTTGTATAGAAGAATGTAATATATATAATAAGACGGGTTAAACCCTACTAATTGTTATATGTGAAGTCATTTATGGTAATTATTGTAATTACAATTACAATATTGGAAAAATATTAAATTATTTTGTGGTGAAATTGGTCACAAGAATAAACTGGCTGAAACCATGGTAAGTGGCTTGGCATAAGACTCTACACTAATTATGCTTTGATATAAATAATACCATAATGTAAAAATGTGAAAAGATGAATAACCTTGTTATAATTTGAAAAACAAATAACCCAACATAATAATTATGATTTGATATAAATAATATCATAATGTAAAAATGTGAAAAGATGAATAACCTTGTTATAATTTAAAAAACAAATAACCCAACATAATTAGAGCAAATGAATAGAAACAAAATTCTAAATGTAAATGATAGAAGATCAAAATAACAATATAAAGTTAACCTTCAAAGAGATCTACAAATACTAAAGATGAAAAATAGTATTAAAAGAATGTAAGAGAAAATAGTTGTAGAATGCAATTACAATGTAATAAAATAGAATGTCAAGACTAGCTAAGAGTAAGTATATATAGAAAATGAGAGAGGGAAAAGGTGGCAAATACTACCAATGAAAAGAGCCCACCAAATAGCGTAAAATAGGCAAGTTTAACTCTCATAGAAGACACTCACACATTATATCCACTCACATTAATATTCACTTTATATATCTTAAACAATAAATTATATTAATACTAATATAATATTAATATTAATATTAATATTAAGTTTAAATGGACAAGACACAAGCTACACTAAAGTATATTAATATTTGAGTAAATGACATTTTTTTTTGGTAGCTAATAGACATTTTTTAAAAAAAATCTATTAAACTTAAAAGCCCTTGTAAATTCAATGGTAAAATTCTTCCCAAAAATCCAAAACAAAACTAGTGAATATTCTATCATTCGAATAAATTAACGGTTGAGCTTGAACAATTTCCACACAAATGAGAGATGTTTGTACATTAATTGAAGACATTTGAGTTCAATTTTGAGTGTATATTACAATTTTTGTTGAAGTATTAGATTAGTTTATAGTTAGATTTAGATCGGTAAATAAATAAATATGTAGTTGCTAAAAGTTGGTTAATGGATGTTGGTTTCGGTAAAATAGTTACAAACAAAATGATAACTTTATAAAGCAAATGTTATGTTTTGTAAGATCATCTTGACACAATCAATTGAATATCATTTTCTGTTCTGGTCTGCTTTTCCCCTTGCACTCTCATTTTCTATCAGAGCACGGAGGAGTAAAAGAAGATGGCATGGCACGTGGAGAAAATTTGCAGAAAATGCTGCCGAAGGATAAAGTAATGAAGATATTTCTGGTTCATAACGCTTGTTAATATGGTTTGATTTTCATGGTAGCGCTGAAGTTTCTATTCACTATTGCAATCTATGCTTTGAATGCTGGTAATCCTCCATGAAGTTTGATAAATTGAATAGAAGTTTTTTATGGAATAGTAATATCATGGCCAACATGATTATTTGTTCAATGCAGAGTTAGGAACAACATAAAAATGTGTGAAGATTCACCGAAGAAAGAAGAAGACAACAGCATAAGAGGGCATGGGGATTTAAACAAAATGAGCACACAACAGTACGTCTAAGTTCCTAGTATCACATTTATCTTATAGTTTATTTTAGTTGTTTATTGCATTCTTCAAGATTTACATTAGAAACAAGTTTGTTACTCCTAGGAGAAACAAGGATATTCTTGGAGGTTATTTTATGAATAGAAACTGTGTGGGGTTCTCTAAGGTGTTCCAGATTTATGTAGATACATTAAATAAAAAATGATCATTCTAGGTATATTAACTTTTTAATTGTAATGGATGTTTTATCAATTGAATCCAACATCCTTATTGTTTTGTCACCTTATGCTTGGACCTATTGAGCCATCATTGTATAGTTGACAAGGCCTACCAAGATTCACATGCAACATCAAATGGATAGAACATAAGAAGGTCAAATCAGAGATTGGAGGCAATGGAGATAGGAAGATATTTATCATCTCGAGCTAGCTTATCACTTAGGGATTGTTCATTGCATGAGAAGTACCCTATTTGTGTCCCTAAAGAAAAAAGGGGGTTTGTATTATATGTCCCTTCAAGGAGAAAGAGGGGGAAATATTTTTTGTGGATGCACTTGGTGTATTCATGTTTGATTGGTGATTTGTAGAGCACTTGAGGAGACATTAGACATATAGACTTCCAGACGAAAGGTGTCTCATGTGCAGATGTTTGGTTGATGATTTGTACAATACATGAGGGATTGTTTCCATATCACTTGAAGAGGCATTAGACACACTCAAAGAAGATGTGAATTTCAAAGAAAAGATGTCTCATGTGGAGTACTAGAGGAGGCATTAGACACACTAGAAGGAGATGTGGAATTTCAAAGGAAATATCTCTCATTGTGCATGAGGTTGGGAGCTTTTGTATGTTCTATCATGTTGTACAAATGATTAGAAGTTCCACAATCAATTTTGGGATCTAGAGTTAGGAGATCCACTCATGCAAACAATTTGGTGTCTCTTGGGTGAGTGAGGAGGATTGGTTAAGGCGTTTTATCAAAGTATCCAAATGGGTTGTGCTCAACCCTTGCAATGTTCTGCTTTTGTTTGGATTAATGTAACAAGGAGAGGAATGTTCGAATATTACATTATTTTATATAGTAAGTTTTAGATAGATAAATAAATAAATATGTAGTTGCTAGGAGTTTGTTAATGGGAAGTTGTTTCTCATAAAGTAGTTATGAATAAATTGTTGGCTTTTAAAGTCAATGTTGTGTTTTATAAGATCATCATGATACAATCAATTGAATGTCATTTTATGTTTTAGTATTTCCCTTGTACTCTCAATTTTATCATACAAATTTTATTTACTGTACCCAAAAAAATATCAATCCATTAAATCTTATAATTACAAAAATAAAAAATAAAAAAATGTTGTAGGTCAACAAGATTCCTAGTAAAGGTAGCTAATCATTTTGGTAAAGAGACTGGTTGAGTTGGAAAGCTAAACCCTTTTCTTTCATTCTTCTTCTCATAGTCTAATTGCATTCCTATGAATGCAATGAGCATATGTAGGAGAAAATGTGGAGTGTATTTTGTATAAGCTTCAAATTGTGGTATAATTATTTTTAAATAATAGGAATATCTCTAGGATGCCAAAAACATCCAAAAGGTCTCTGTAATGTAAGAGGATATGCACCCTAATACAAAATTGGATTTTGCACCTACATAGTCATATATGCATAATAGAAATGCAACAATATGGAAGGTGTATCAACATCCATTAAAGGATAAATTAATGATATTTTTTTCCAATATTACAGTTGCAATTGCTCTTGTAGACATGTATGTGTAAAATTTTTACTTGTAATCCTAGTTTCCTTTTTAATCTTCCTCTGCATTGCTCCAAAAATTGCCTCATTGAGTGGTTGCAATAGAATAAGTATGATCAAAATTTCATAAAGGATAGAACATTTTTGTTAATCTTAAAATATATAATCACATACAATGCACATAGGATGTTTGTAAACAAACATTCCTTACTAAGTAGAAATGATATTTGTAACAAAAGTTGCTTAAAGGAAAATCAAATGCTTACTACCATGACACTCCATATAAACAATAGTTCCCTATCAGTAGTTTCTATTAATGAAACATATGTTGTAGATTGATGAAATAGATGTGTGAATCTACCCAAAATGTCTTAAATACATAATTTTATGAAAAAGGTACAATTTGGTGAAAAAAGTATAATTTTATGAGGCATTTATTCATGTAAAAATCGTGCAACAAAAAGGGAAAAAGGAAAAAAATTAGTGAGAAATTATACAAAAATAGATAACAAAATCATATGTAAGTAGGAATCAATTATGTAGTGCAAAGGGATGCGTATGTGCAAAAACAATGGTCAATTGTGTCAAAATTGTGAACAAATGCATCGATCCATACTTGTAACTATAAAAATATTATTTCTCATAGAAACACTAATATTTAGGGATTTGGGTCCCATCAGGTGTGCTGAAATGTAGGATAGAAAATTAAATCATGAATAATCAATGGATTAAGCACAATAAATTCTCAAATTTAATATTCTAATTTTCTAATGGATTAAGAAATCATACCTATCACACATCAATGTCATTTTCATCCATTTCTCTAATAGATTTGGTAGTTCAACCCAAAAAGCCCATGAATCATTTGTCAGCATAATGCCTCTTACATACAAGGATCGCACAAGAATAATTTTCTCAACAACCTAAGAATCATATACTGATACACACAAGATTAATGTTACAATGATTGAATGAATCCTTATGAAATAGACAAATGAAACCTTAGATTCAATAAATCTAGATTAGGTTAGTTGCAAGTGTCACAATCATAATAAATGAAATAACTTAAGTATTTATTAGTCTAATCTAATAAACAATAAAAAAAACACCTAAGTTTATCTTAAGTGAATGAAGTAATAAGGACTTAATTATATAATTAATGAGATAATGTCATCATTGCTCCAACATCCTCCTTTAATATTAACTTGGGGAGAAGATAAAGATTTAATGATGAATATAAGAATGAATGAGTTCTAACAAAAAGGTCTAATTAGGTAGACATGTACAAACCAATACAAACTCTCACAAATGGAAAAGTAGAGAAATAACTAGTGAGAGAGAAAAGAAATATAAATGTTTACATGTGACAAAAATGGAGGATTCAAGATGTCCACCTAAATAATAAATTGGTCACATAATTATAATAAATATCCTACCATAGGAGAGAAAGGAAGAGATAATATAACCCCCAATAAAATAGAAGTGTGAATGTCAAAGATGGAGGCTTGAGGATGAATAGCGATGAAGATCCAAGAGTAGAAAACTATGTTCCTCCCCTTCAGAATAAATAGACCCAATAGCCTTGAAGGAAAAAGAAACAACATGAAAAGAGATGGAAGGAATAGTCTCACAATGTTTGCCATGGAAGACTACTTAACTATCCACATGTTTGAAACAAAGGATGTCAAGTCAACCAATTCAAATTCAAATAACTATGAAGATACTTGATAAACAACCTCAAAAAGGAATCACTAAAGATGATATAACAATAAGTATTTAGTTTCCATCAAAGAGGAATGGATTATATCAGTCATGTACCAGTGATAACTTTAAGAAACCCCCCCTAAAAAAATTGTATAAAATTTTGGCGAATAGTTATTTTTTTCTAAAAATAATAATAATGTTTATTGGCGAATCTTTCCTTTTTATAAAAAAAAAATTAATTTTATTGGCAAATTTATTTATATAATTTTTTTTTGGTAGAAAATATTGGTGAATCTTGGAAAATAATCATTGTATGGATTAATTACTATCATATTTCCTTTCATTTAAAAATAATCTTTTATAAAAAAGTAAAGGCATGAAGGTTGAAATCATTAATGAGTTTAAGGGTTAGACTATACTTTATTTGGTTTCTACCATTAACTTAAAATAATCTAATAGCCCTTTTTCTATTTTGTGAGATAAAATTTACAAACAATTTGTAATACTCATGGGAATAGCCCTTTTTCTATTTTGTGAGATAAAATTTACAAACAATTTGTAATACTCATGGGGCCAAAAATTACTTTTAGACCATTAGTTTTCATTGAAGTCAACAATTCAAAAGCAATTTCAAACCCCACGAGCATTACAACTTGTAGGTACATTTTACCTCTTGCAATACAATGACGGTCATTACATTATATTTTAAATCAATGGTGGAAAAAAAAGATTGTTGATATAACCCTAAAGTAACTAATAAATATGATCTATTATTGATGAATTAATTTAGATTTCTATAATAAATTATAAAATGGGCGAATCTGATCCAATCATGTATCAAATATTGTGGCGAATCTTTAAGTTTAAAAAATTAATAAAATAAATTCCCTGGCGATTTAAATAACATTAAAATAAAAATTTGTAAAAATGTGGCGATTTGGGTCCCCTTAAAAGTTGAAATTATTAACCAAATTTGATTCCTAAATTTCAAAAAATAGCCAATTGGCGAATATTAGCCACTAAAGTTTTCACTGTCATGTACCCAATGTTTGGAGTTTCATTTATCAAATAAGCCTACAATGTTTGGTAGGTACTCATCCCACACTGTTGAAATTACAAGGGAACAATAAACTTGCTAAGGTTATCTCTAAAGAACTAAAGGTAGAGGAGGAGGTACAAAAAAAATGTCTCAAGAAACACATAAGGTGATGGAAGCATACATAGGTTCAAATGACCAAACCTATCCTCATATGTTTGGTCTACTCTAGATGTATGACAATTAGGACCAATCAATTGAACTACATGCTCGATGGGAGAAAAATGGGAGAACTCGTATAAGAGAAATGCATTCTCAACTCTACAAACTGTAATAAGATCTCCAATGTGCAATTATTTTATAAGCATTGAATTAAGTGTAAAATCTACTATCCCACCTTACCCACTATGAGTTATCTGATATATGCAAAGGATATTGGATGATAATGAAGGGACATAAAAGAAATCATTGAATGTGACACCAAAGATTACTTTAGTGGTGAATATTCGCTAATGGCAAATTTTTCACGTCGTCCATGTCGGAAATGGCAAATATTTTGTACCGACTAGGGGTGGCCATATCGCCAGAACATTATCAATTTCCATCAAAGTCACAGCCTGATCGCCATATGTTTATGAAATTAAATATTTCTATGTGATGATTTCGCCAATACAATATATGGTGGACACACAGTAAATTTAATTTTTTCGCCTACAGTCTCTGAGGTTGCCTTAATAGATGACCTTAATTCATCTATAGGCATGTGAAGATTTGTTAGCCAGGGGGACCTAATTCGCTCAACATCTTGCCGACGCGTGTCTCCATTCACCCCAACTTTCACCAACTATATTATATTCGCCAATTATTTGGACAACCTATAATCGCCTCGAAAATTACATGTCATATTTGGACGACCTATAATCGCCTCAAAAATTACATGTCGTGTTATAGTTACACGAGATTCGCCAAATATTTGTATACCATATAAAATTCCCATGGAATTCGCCATATAAGGATTGGTATAAATACATACAAAGATTAGATCTATCTCAACGCAATCTGGTGGGTTCTAGGCTCTGAATTCTGATCAATAGTGAAGTTTTAGACCAAGGAAAATCATTGTTGTTGACTACATTGGTGACTTCTAGTGACCTAAAGGTGAGCGATCATATTTTTGAAGTGGTATATTATACATTATAGTCTATTATTGCTTCTCCAACAAATTGATATTTTTTTGGCAGCCTTTATTTCATTGGAGATGTCAAACAGGAAGAGGGGTAGGAAACTTGGATGTGGGGAAGGCTAGGAGAGGCCAACAAAAAGAAGAACTTTGTCTTCATACTTTGGCATTGGAAAAGATTGTGGTGAAAATTAGGAAGGTACATCATCACAAGTACAAGTACAAAATTCGCCACCTACACCCCATGTTGAAGATGGTGGTGAACTTGATATCTCAAATCAGGATGATCTTGAAGAAGATTATCTGGTAGATACCCAAGTTAGTCAGAATGATATAATCAACTTCGGTGATAATTCCATTGATGATAATGCATGAAGGGGAAAAGAAAAGCCATATCAAAAAAGGGTGAACCACAATCAAAAAAGGATAGGGAGGTCCAGGGGGTTTATCTTAGTTGGTTAAAGCATTGAGTTCTCAATGTGGAGACCCATGTTCAACTCCCATGAGGGACACCTTTGTGGAATTCTAAGTTGTGACTCTTGGTCTTCCATTGTTTGTATTTGCTACATTGTTTAAAGTGGATTTTTAAGTTGTGACCCTTGGTCTTCCAATTGTTGTTTCTAGTTTGGTGCTTGAAAGGAGCTAGTATTCATAATAAGTTTGCTCGAAAGGAGCTAGTATTTGTAATAAGTTTGTAACATGGATGCTTGAATCAGAAAAAATGAGCTTTATTGTAATGTTGTTCTATGATACTTAATACAAAAAAAAAAGGGATCAGGAGTGGGATATGTCAGTGAGGAATTTTCAAATTAATTGGGCATGAAAGTATCCATTCATTGAGCTAGTGGAGAATCCAATTGAAGGCAAGCCTCCAATAGAATGCAAGAGTAAGATTTGCACTTGGAAACATAACAAAGAAATTAGGTTGCAACTAAAATTTGACACCATAGAAAAGCATATGAGTAAAGTTTATGAAAAATAAATGATAGACAAGGTTGAAAAATCAGTGATAAGATGGAAAACAAAGGAGGAATGTAAGCATGTGAGGAATGCTAAAGAGTATTATCTTCATGAGAAAATACAGACGAAGCCTACTGAAGTTGAAGGTTCTATTGAAGTTGTTTTTTGAAAAGCAATGCAAATAGAGCAACTAGGCAAAGCTATTCAGTTAATTGTTGTTTTTTATATTTTGAGTAGAGGGTGTGCTATGATAGATTTCCCATCAATTAGTGTTTTATTACACTTTTTGAAAGTTCCTAACTATCCTAATAGACACTAGTCAGTCAACAGTGGATGGGAATGGGCAAGTTGTCTTGCTGAGGTTGAAAAAGAAGATGTAAAGGAAAAAATAAGAGATTCAAATTTTATTGTGTTTTCTTTAGACGATATTATGGTAGTAGACAATACTTCATGGGTATGCATGCATGTCTATACTGTCGAGAATCATACCCATTAACCTCATCTACTATCTGTTGCTAAAATGAAGGAGAGTCCGACAACGGAAAATTTATTTCAACTAGTAAAGAGAAGTTTAATTAAATATGGAGGTATGGATGACATGACGGTAGCCAAAAATTTGGTTTGTGTTGGAGCAAATGGAGCTTCAGTAATGCAAGGTCATAGGAACGGTCTTTGTACAAAGATTGAAACTTCATTTGCATCATACATTACTACAATTCATTGCAGGGCTCACAGAATGAATCTAGCTTTTAGAATTGTGAGCAAGTTTGCTTCGGTTAAAAATATTGAAATTTTAATCAAAGAGCTCTACTCACACTTTTGTCGAAGTCCCAAGCAATTTATGGAATTTTAATACTTTGCTGATGGAATAACTGATGGGAACAAGCTTCTCAAGGATAACGATACCTGATGGATCTCTTTGGATGGTCCACTGCATCAAGTGTTTTCAGAATATACATCCTTGATTGGAATATTTCACACAACTCGTGACGAATCAAATTAACCAAAATTTCCTAAACTTCTTCACAGGCTAAGTAATTTAGAGACACTCTTAACTTTAGCAACTCTTCTACCCATGCTAAAGGAAATGAGGAATAATATGAAGGTTATCCAAAAAAGAGCTTTGTATATTGCAGAATATGCTACGCTACATAAGATCACATGCATGACCCTTGATAATCTTTATCGAAATCAACTAACACTATTTGATGAAAAAATTGTTAAGTGGTGGACACTCACATATTTGAAAAATCCTGATAACTTTTTACAAATCAGTGTAGACAGGGAGGTATGTGCTAATGTACGATGAGTTCAGATACCAATGCACTTATATGCCATGGTCGACCCCGAGGAACCAGAAAAGCACCCCAGGAAGCAACTAGCAAGAGTTACAAGCGAATATTTCGACAAGATTGTTGAGACTATAACTACTTCTGTGAAGAAAATTGCATATGATCTTTCCTCACAAATTAGAAGTAGATTCCCTCCTGACAACCTTCTCGAAGCCATGTCTATTGTGTTTCGTCATTATTGGAGCCTCAACATTGCATCTGATTTTCGAAGTAAGCTACTGATTTTGATAAAACAATTTTGCACATCCAGAGAATTGAATGGAGTAACTATAAATGGAATATTAGATGAAACTCATCTTCGAGAGTAATCATCTGATTTTTCATACACTATGAGAGAACAATATGCCAAAATGGAGAACCCCCGCGAAGAGGGATCAGTAACAAGGCTTTGGAAAACTATAAATGAGAACCAAACGTTGCGTGATTCAACGCCAGAATATGTGAAGCTTGCTTATTTATGTCTTACCATGATATTGGGTTTGGTGGAAGATGAGAGAGTTTTCATGCTTTGGGGTTCCTAAAATCAAAGCTAAGAAAGAAACTAGACAAAAATGTGGAAAATTCCTTGAGGCTCTATACATCTAGGTATGATGTCCACAATTTTCCTTACGATAGGGCGCTGCAAATCTGGAGGTCCAAATGTGAAAGAAGAGGTTTGGGCAACACTTCAAACCAAAGTGCCAGTGGGACTATTGCCCCATGTACTAGACCTACTGATAGCATTGAGATGCAGTTCGGTGAAGGTATGAAAACTCAGAGTGAAGAAACTCAAACCACAAACAAGAATCAATAAAACTTTGAATTTGATGAGGATGAATGGCAACTATAAGAGATTGGTATTTATTAATCTTATTACTGTATCTCATCATTCATATTACTAAAGCATATTACTTTTTACAATTAGAATTTAATATTGATTTGTAATTGTATTTTTCAACTTTCTATTTCCATATTTAAAATAGCATAATAAAAAAAAACCATAATGTGTTTATTGATACAGAGATGTTTTTTGTTTATTTATACATGTTTGAGTCTCAAATCTATGTGATACATTTCAGAACCATATGATACAGCTCATCCAATAGTAATACACATGTCGAGAACTTAGATTTGCATTAATTCTTTCAAAATATAGCCATATGATACAATTCATTCAATAGTAATACACCAATCTAAATGATTCTCCATCAAAATTGCAAAAGTGAATACAAAGTTTCAAATACAAAGTTTTAGAACCCTTTGCAAATGACCCTGAATTCCATTTTATAGAAACAAGAGAGCAACAACAGCTCCTATGTGATTCTCCAATGTCCATGCAAAAGTGAATACAAAGTTTCAAAACCCTTTGCAAATGATCTTGAATTCTCTTTTATAGAAATAAGGGAGCAACAACAACTTCAGGTCAAGTTGCAAGTTTGCAACATGTCAAAACTAAACATCAAAATCACAAACTCAACACAAATTTATATCGCCATCACAGGCCATATTAGTAATTTAACATACGCTACATGTTTGATGTCTCCTATTCAAAAAAAGAGGTCAAAATTAAATATTAATTCACGTCGTGAAAAATTAAAAATAGATAATAGAAGTCCCTAAAACCTATTAATCATAAATAGAGAAATGCATAAATGTTAAAGCAAGGGAGAATTTGAGAATACAAATGTACTGGCTGAAGTTTTGCACTGTGCATCATAGATTCATAGGCTAGATTAGCAAAATAGAAATAGCGAGTGCATCATAGATTCATAGGCTATATTAGCAAAATAGCAAATAGAAAAAACATAAAACCTTGAAATTAAGAGTAAAAGAAGAAAATTGTGCAATACATACTATGCTTCTTAAGATGTTGGTGCCAATTTTTGTAGGGTTCTCCACGCTTCGTCTAATGGAAGGTCAATATTCTATATAGTATGGAAATTCAACTCCAACTTTGTCAACATTCCATATTTAGAAGATTTACTTGACATCATTGTTTTGTCCAATACCAAATTTAGAGTTGTAAATGGTTGAATGAATTCTAGAAAGCTTTGGGGAGTTGTGTCCTTTGGAAGCAAGTCTAAATCAGACTTCATTTTTATCTCAAAGCTTTTTTTGTAAGCTTCTTCTCCAATGAATTTATTTGATGGGTCAGCGGTCTTAGGCAAACCAACTTTAATCAAATTATTTTTATTTTCTTGCAGCTTCAAGATCTTTTTTTCACAATTTTCCATAACTTCTGATGTTTCCCTTAGCTTCTGGCATTTTTGAATGATAGATGATGTCTTAACTATGGCATCAATGCAACTCTTAATTCCCTTGGATGCCAAGTAGCTGTCACTGGAACTGTAGACTACTTTCAGAATCTTTTTTGCTATATCCTCTTTTGAATAAACATGTGTGCTCTTCTCATAGTGTGCTTTGATTTTCATATAAATTAGTCTGAGACTTTCAATCAATTGAAACCATTCAGACAAATTTTCACTCCTCTGCATTGTTTGGTGCCAAATGTTTTCTTGTATATACTTCATTGTATTTTTCATATTATCTTTCAAAGTTTTTATTTTATCATTTGCATTGTGTGGGTCTTCTTTCATTTGTGCACATTTTTTTCTTTCTTCCTCTACTTCCTCTTACAAATGTTTTTCTTTTATCATAATTTTCTTTCTTTCTTCCTCTACTTCTTCTTCCAAAGTTTTTATTTTATCATTTTGCATTGTGCAGGTCTTCTTTCATTTGTGCACATTTTTTTCTTTTTTCCTCTACTTCCTCTTATAAATGTTTTTCTTTTTCCTTCCCATGATCTAATAGGTCTTGTAATTTTCTCATTTCGGCAACAACAGACTCAAAAATTTTGTATAATTTTTGAAAACTGGCTCTTTCCTCATCATATTTTTTACTACTTTTAGCCAGTTTTTCTGTCAGGTCCTTCAATTCTGCATCCATCTTCTCCTGCTCTGCAATTTCTACTACAGAGCCTAAATTTTTTATCCTTTTCTATAAATCATTGCACTGGCTATCTGTTGCTTTCTTTCTTGATTTTTTTCATTTGTCAGGTCTGCCTATAACTTTTCTATTTGTTTCTCCAGTTTATTTTTCTCTCTCTCCGCCTTTACCAGTGAAGTGTAGACCACTTTGTTAGTCCTTTTTGACACACTAATTTTGTCCACATTATGTACTTTGGAAAAATCCATTTTGAGGGTGCTAACTTGAAATTCGGAGGGGTCTATCTAACTGTGTGGTGGATTTTTATCTTTAGTTGGGGTCGGGGGCATAACAACCATAAACTCCATCATATCTTTTTGTGGGTCATATGTTGGAAATACCCTGTTCCTTGTAGGTTGTTTGTTTACAACTTCAGTCAGGGAAACCCTTTGAAATTCTTTCTTTTTTCCTTTATTTGCTTTTGTTGTGTGTTGATATTTTTCATAGTAATCACAAAATTGAAAATCTGGGCTTGTTGAAGCAATTTAATGTTTGAAAGGTGACATAGGAATACCATAGGCTCCAGTTCCACTTATTCCTGTGCTTTTAAATAATGCTTGACTAGGATTACCAAAAACAGTTCCTGATCCTGTCCCACTCCCACTGAAACTTTCATGTGTACTTTTCATAATCTTTTGAGGTGTGTGATCTGAAGCTGCAAATGATTGATTTGTAGTGTCAATGGCACTTGATATAGGATTCTCAATAGTATGAGATTGAGTATCTACCACTAGTGGCCTCTTGTGAGAGATATTTTGTTGTTGCCCTTGTCCAATACCAAGACAATTAGTATTAGTAGTGGTACCCATGCCAACCCCACCAATCATAGTGGCACTTGATTGAACAATAATAGGAATACTATCCCCAAATTCCCGACCAGTGGCAGTGGCACTTGATTCACCACCAATGGGAATACAATGATGTGGTGGTGGTTGTGGATTTGAACCTAAAACAAATGTAGGTGGGCTCTAAGGGTAATGAGTAGTACCTATCGGTGATCAATCTGAAGAATCAAGTCCAATGACTAGTTTATAAGGAACTTTTGATTTTGACCTTGATGGAAGTTTTACCTAAAGTGGATACCAAACGCCCTCTCCTCTGGGACCTAGACCACCACCTTCAAATCCCATATTTTCCACAATGCTTGCCCCTTTTCTATATTTTTCTTTCATTGCCTCATGGACTGCACCTAATATTTTAGGTACTGTAGTAGTTGTTTGAGTGGGCTCAACCTCATACTGATCATTATCTTCACTCTTGTCATGTGTTGTTGTGGGATGCTCCACATTCCACAATTTCCTAAACTCTGCATCCTCGTCAATGCTCTCCAATTTTGCACTTGTCTTTGGTTCACTGAGATGCCTCCTCATAGTCCAAAAATCATTTATTTTGGTTTGAGTCCAATAATTATCTTTACATTCATGCAGAATTGATTTGGGAATAGTTTTCTTAGATGAATTAGCAGATTTTAGGTAGAAATTGTAGGACCTCCTATTTTGGATGCCCTGGCCCTCCTCTATTGTCCTCTGTGTGTGCAATTCCATAATTTGTGATGAAATTTCTTCTATTGAAATGTTATTGTCAACTGCAATTTTCTCCATCTCTTTTTTAACTTCATCCCAGGAGTCCATGTTTCTAAGCTTTTCTAGCAATGGTTTACTTTCATGTTGACATAACGTTGAAGAGTTCCCATTTTTCTAAAGCCTTTCTTGAACTATACCGATTTGATCATACTGCCAGAGACCCTCATCTTCAAAGTTAAAAACTACCCAAAAAATATGTGCCACATTGAATGCTTTTCTCTCAAATGTGAACCCTCCACATGAGAAAGGCAAGGAAGGAAATATGCTCTTCTTTTACTAACCATGGAAGTGCCTATTTGTTCTCTCCAATTGTCGTACATACTCTAATGCAAATACCCTCTTTGTCACATGTATTGGAAGTCTGTTTGGTTTTACTGTCGATCCATAAAACCTTAACACAGTGAATTCTTCCATGAAGAACCAGTCAACCAATTCTATTTGACTTCTGAGTTGAATGCAATCTCTAGAAGACACAGGCAACCTAGGCATTGGAGTGCTTGTAATTTCATTATACATTGGTGCCAAAAAGAAGTCTACAAAATGGTTTTAGTTCTTTCTGTTATCATGCATCCTTATCTTTGGTGTCCAATCATATATTGGACACTCTATTCTCTTCCCAGTCTTCTCATCAATATTATAGCTCACAGTTTGAATCTTGTTGGTCTCAAATATTGCACAACACTTGGATAGAAGGAGATAGCACAAGTAGGATGAGAACCTAAATGTCTTATAGGAACCTTTTTTGATCATTAGTAATTATTTTTGCATGGATTTTACAATGTGCTCAATAAAATTATATCTTACTGGTTGACCTACACAATGGATATTATTCATCATTTCAAGAAGGCTTGCACCCACTTCCCTATCATTTTCCAATCCTAGGAAAAAGGACAACAAGGAAATAGTATCCCCAACCCATGGAACAAAAATCTTAGAATCATAAGGAGGCTTATGATTCTGATCCAACACAATACCAATACCACTCTTTATTATACCTTTGATAAATGAATCTCTGCAACTTGGATTGAGACTCTCATAATTCCCTGCTAGCTTTTTAAGGTCAATTTGGACGTTTGAGTTTTGGGCTTCAAATTCTAGGTTCAACAAATGAGCAAATTATTCCTCGTTTATGGATAGAATTTCCTCTCTTGTATTTTTATTGACAATTGTTTTTTATCTTCATTATAATTTTCAGTGCAAACCATGACAAAATCAGGGCAAGGGAATACTTCAGGTAACACCATGCTTCCCAATCCAACATCCCACGATGTGATTTTATATGTTCTTTGATGTAAAATTGGGTTGAAAACACTAAATTTTTCCTTGCATAGATTTGCCGCCTTACTAGACAATGCATATCTAATATCTATGATATGCTTTTCACCATGGATAGCTGGGTCATAAATATCATGGCATTCATTAGTGAAACCTAGTGTTTTTACCAGTTCGATTAGGTACATTTTGTTTTTCACTTAGCTTCTTGTTGAACTACTGCTTCCGGTTTTCCCCATCACTATTATTGTTAATAATTCAAAATAATGCTAGGTAAAAACTTGAAAATGCTAACCCTCAAATTGGACCATGTGATTACCAAAAGCAAAAAAGGCAGGATGTAGGTGTTTTAGATTTTGCCTAGAATTTCTATTTCACTAGATTGGCGCAGACAGTCTTTGTTGCAACTTGCATTCCTCAATCTAGTAGTTGTTTCTGAATCTCCCTTGATTTACAGGTTTGTCCATGAAATGAAATACGATTATGATTTATGAGTATCTTATTTTGAAAACTCTAAAAAGTAGAAAAGTAATACCTAAAGGGCAAAATATCTAGAATCATGTTGTAATTTTATTAATTACTATTAAGAACTATTCGATGTCGAAGGAAAAAACATTCATTACTTCAGTATAAATTTTGAGGACATTAAGAATCATGTTGTAATTTCATTAATTATTATTAATAACTATTCGATACCGAAGGACAAAACATTCACTACTTCAGTATAAATTTTGAGGATATTAAAATGTAATACATTCAATTTCAAGAAAGTTCTCACAAATGAGTTCACTTCCCACATTCAGGCCGAAATCCACCCTAAGTCGTTGATCTTTTCTCATCCAACAAACGAGGGACTAGGGTACCTATTGTGACTTTACGGGTCTTTTTTTAAGGTCTATTTAATAATTTTAAACTTCTTCCCATAAAAGAGCTTTATAGACTTAATTATATTTAATTAAATTTAAAATGTTTCAATTTTGGGTGAAGTTCTCACAAATGTGTTCACTTCCCACATTCAGGCTGAAATCCATCGTAAGCCATTGATCTTTTCTCATTCAACAGACAATGGTACTTGTTGTCAGTTGTCATGGGTCCCATGACTTCTGCCATTTTTCGGGCACGTCACCATACTCGTGTCACTTTTTAGGTCTGTTTTTTAAGTTTGTTTAATCATTTTAAACTTTCGCCTGAAAAGAGCTTTATAGACTTAATTATATTTAATTAAATTTAAAATGTTCAATAACAATTTCGAGTGAATTTCTCACCAATGTGTTCACTTTCCATATTCGAGCCGAAATCCACCCTAAGCCATTGATCTTTGTTCATCCAACTAGCGATGGTACCTATTTACAGATGTAGTGGGTCCCACGACTTCTGCCATTTTTCTGGCACGTCACCATACTCGTGTCACTTTTTGGGTTTATTTTTTAAGTCTATTTAATCATTTTAAACTTCCTCCCAAAAAAGAGATTTATAGTCTATAGACTATAGACTTAATTATATTTAATTAAATTTAAAATGTTCAATCCTAGTCGAAGTTCTCACCAATGTGTTCACTTTCCACATTCGGGCCGAAATCCACCCTAAGTTGTTGATCTTTGTTCATTCAATGGACGATGGTACCTGTTTACAGATGTAGTGGGTCCCAAGACTTATGCCATTTTTCTGGCACGTCACCATACTCGTGTCACGACTCACTTTTCGGGTCTTTTTTTCAAGTCTATTTAATCATTTTAAACTTCCACTCGAAAAAGAGATTTATAGTCTACATACTATAAACTTAATTATATTTAATTAAATTTAAAATGTACAATTCCAGTCGAAGTTCTCACCAATGTGTTCACTTTCTACATTCGGCCCAAAATCTACCCTAAGTCATTGATCTTTGTTCATCCAACGGATGATGGTACATGTTTACAGATGTAGTGGGTCCCATGACTTTTGCCATTTTTCTGGCACATCACCATACTCATGTCATGACTCACTTTTTGGGTCTGTTTTTTAAGTCTATTTAATCATTTTAAACTTCTGCCCGAAAAAGAGATTTATAGTCTATAGACTATAAACTTAATTATATTTAATTAAATTTAAAATGTTCAATTCTGGGCGAAGTTCTCACAAATGTGTTCACTGCCCTCATTTGGGCCAAAATCCACCCTGAGTCATTGACCTTTGCTCATCCGATGGACGATGATAGCTCTTGAGAACTTGAGTGTTGTCAGATGTTGTCGGTCCCATAATAAGAGACATTTAAATTTTAAAGATGTGCAATAGTTTGAGATAACTATTAAATATAATGTTAATATTATTTGTAAAAATTTGAAATTCAAAAATAGTATAAGACATGAAACTTAGTTTCTAGAATAAAACAAATAACTAAATAAAAATATAAATTTTGATATACAATTTGAAAGGTAAAAGTTTAATATAAAAAAGAAAACATTCAAAATATGTTTATGATATATAATTTTAAAAAATAGTTTCAAAATATATATAAAAGTTCAACATAAATTTAGTGTATTAATTCAAAAAAATATGCAGTCCTCAACCTGTTAAGGCGAGCAAATTTGGAAAGTACAAATGCCAAGGTGGTGATTAATTGTTGCAGAAGGAGTTGTTTGTCACAGGCCGCACAAACGGAGGAAGGGGAGGATGGCAGGAAATCTTTTTCTTGATCTCATGACATTAATGTCTTATCGTACACATCCATTACTTGGCCTATACAATGGAGGAAGAATTTATTGCCTTTTGATCTGTGTGCTTATTTTTTCTTTGAGGCAGAACAAATCTATGATTCTGTAGTTCATAGCTTCTATAAGACATTTTTTGCATGAAGTGCTTTTAAAATTGCAGGTGACCATGGAGGCCAATTTCACACTGAGAACAGACAAGAAGTTGGTGCCCTTTTTGGGAAAAGTATCTAATAAACAAATGCCAGGACTGTTCACGTTTAAGGAGGAGAAGTTGTGGGTGGTAACTCGATTGATGCTTGCAGAGGAGGTGGCACATATCAGTCACCAATATCGAACTAACATGGATGTTTACTCTCTGATTCTGGCATGGGCTTGTGAATTCGAACTGGATGTGGAAAAGGTAACACTCATATTGGTCAAATTGATTGATGGGGATTTTTTTATTAACCTGGATTCAATCTTGGAGTGGGTGGTGCCGAGAGTTGGCACTCAAATTAAGGAAGGGGACAGCCAAGAGGAGTTGCTTCCTTTTATTCGTGGCCTAGAGGATGAAATCAAATACCAATGCCATGAATGTGCTCGAGTGGGGTGGGAAGCGATGAAGCTCTTTGTGAAATTAACCAGGGTAGATGAAGTCCTGAAGGCTTTGCATGCAGTGGCAAGGATGGAGGTTGGTAGGGAATTGAGAGATAGGGCTGAAGAAGGAAGGGCCATACAGCTACTGGCAAGCTTGGAGGGTGACCCTGACTTGGAGTGCCTAAACTGCATTCCAAAACTAAAAGCTGAAGTGGCAAAAGGGAAAGCATCAACCTCTGAGGAGGGAAGGGACTAGGAGGAGGTGACCCAGGGGCATAGTGAGTGAGCAGCCTATCATATCGGCCAGTGTTTTTTAATTTGCTTCCAAATGATCTATTACTGCTGGAACATTTGCTATGGATATCCAGCAATGAACTGGTTTTTTTGTTTGCTTGCTATAAGTTGTGGGTAGTATGGTTTTCTCTCTGTCTATGCTTATGCATGAATGACTACAAATTTTGTATCTTTAAACTTTTGAATTAATAGAATGAAAAAACCTTTACTGATAAAATTTTGTATCTTGAAAATTTTGAAATTTTGTATTTTGAATGACTATATATTTATAAAATTATAATAAACCATAATCAATGTACAAATAATTAATGGAACGAACTGAATTTTTTTTTATAGCATTACATAAAAATGATCATTGTATTAAATTTATATCCATTGTTTAACAAATAATTGAAATAACATAGCTCATATACAAAACACATTTGAAAGAAATTAATTAATAAAAATGAAATAGATTATAGAATTATAGAAAGCATTTTTATATCCATAAGATTGTAAGAGGAAAACTGAAACAAACTGGAATTTGAAAAATTATCATTTATATTTATGCTTTGGAAATTTACAATTTTTTTTGTCTCAAGTCTGAGACACTCAAAAACTTAAAATCCAAATTGAGTGAGCCACTGAGCCTGTTAGGTTTCAAGGACATAGGGAAAAAAAATACTAGAGGCCTAAGGGGGCGAGGCTAGGGCACAGATAGTGGATGGTTTACAAATTTGCACTAAGAATCTGACCCTCCTTCCATGTAGAATTCTTTAGAGAACATAAGCTGAGAGAATTATTAAAGCCAATTGTAGTTTGGAAAGTCGTCCAGGAGCAACCATTTTCAGAGGAAGCCCCTGCCAATCCGCGCCCATTTCCTGTGATGTGTCAACTGCTCTACATTCAGGTTTAGGATAAACGGTTGCCTAGCAACTGGCACTGTTTGGTCAAGGAGGAGAAGCTTGGATAATTCACTCCCCCAAGGGATCTCCACCCCTACTTTTGCAAGGATGACAACACTAATGTCATCTCCAAGGAAGTCTTCCTTAAAAACTTTCCTCAATAACATTAGCATATCCACCTTGTCTCCTCCGAGGTCAAGAAGAGACGCTAAGAAATGGGATGTAATGTCCTTGTTAACACGGTACCTATTTTCATTTCACAGAAACTCTCTTTTCAACACCATCCGCACAACCTCATTGATGAACAACCCAACCTCCTTGTAGACTGATTGGAGGGTTGGGTCTCTAACATAGCCTAGAAAAGGCCCTCTAGTGCTCTGCAGAAGTGCTCCTCAAGTAGATGGGAGTGTCTATCTTGAGAAAATAGATTAACAAATTAAACAACCTGAGCCTATAAACCTAAACTAGAGGAAGAATTTAAATATAGCTCTAACAATTTATCTACCAAATGGAAAAGGCTAATTGAAGATGAAAGAAGCAGAGATTGTATATAAATTCTTGAAACTCTTGATTGTAATAATTACTTATTTAACCGTATTAACTACTTTAAATTTTTTTAAATCTTTCTTATGTCTGCAAATCTTTCCCATAAATGCACTATTGTGCTAAAATGGAAACAAATATAAACCAGTACCAAGTTGGCAAGTATCACATTGGAAGTCATGTGGACAGAGTGGATTGAAATTACTGAAAATATATTTATTAAATGAATGAAATTATCGATCATGATTCGTGACATTTGACACGTGTCTATTAAATCCAATTCCATTTCGGGCACTTTCTGGTGAGCTATGTTCTCTTCAAAAATTGGGCCAAAATAAAACTTCAGCCATTGATCTACGATCATTGAACGGTTTAAAATAATTGATAGATTTTAGGTATGTGTCACCCTTCACGTGTCAAAGACGTTGTGGTTATTGATACATCATGTAGAGTGTAGACTCAATGTATTATGAATTTATGTGATGTGATGTACCGTTCTGATGTGATGTGTCTTGTCTATTAATGGAAATGAATTCATGAAATCGCCAATAAATTATATATTTTTCCATAAATAACAAAATATTCGCCAATACATTTAAATAATTTTCAAGTAGTGGATAAAAATTGCCAATTCATTTAAATAATTTTTCCTTCGGAGTAAAAAATATTCGCCTCCCACAATAAATATTTTCGCGGAGGTATTACTCGCCAGAAATTTATGGAATTTTCATACCCTAGAAAAAAATCACCAATACGAAATAATTTTTTTCCCTATTTTAAAAAAAAAAATCGCCATCAATATGAAAATTCCCCCCTGAAAATAATGTTAGATTTGCCAGGATTTTACACAGTTGCCCGAGGGTGGTTTCTTAAAGTTATCCGTGTGTGCCACCATCAACCTTTTTAGGACCCCTCCTAGTAACACACATATAAGTTCTATTTCCCATCAAAATGTGTGGTAAACTCAAAGTCTCATATGAAGAGAACATACCCATAGATGAATCCATATGATGAGAGGCTCTTGAATCAAGAAGATAATCACTAAATTGAACATGTTTTGATGCAAAGAGACAATGGCCCTTCATCTTGTCCTTGTTAAATGTGATATAATATGACCCAAACCATGGAGGTCATGAAGTAGTAGAAAAATATGAACTCGATGAAGGTGGCTCAATATTATGCTTCTAGAGAAGTTGTTCCAACTCAATAATCTTATTTGCATAACACTAATTCTCATCATATGTTGTATCGGTTCAATATGCACACTTTGGTTTATCCTTCTTAGATGAAGACCACTTAGAAGAGGAAGAAGAATATGGAGAACCTTATGATTGTATGTCCTTGGGCTACTCATGTGTTTTAGAATCCTTGTGTTGTTTTTTCTTTCCTTTTCCATTTGAATCCTTTTCACCTCTAGAGTCCTATGATGTATGAAGAACTTGTGATTTGGAAGGATACAGTCTGTCCATCAGGTCCTAAGTGAGAGATGAAGAAAATTAATAAAATGAAGGCATAGTAAATTAGGTACCAAGGGCGGAGCTTGATTACCATAAAAGGTAGAAAAACTAAATGATCAAGACCAAGCTTGGCAAGGATTGAGAAACTCAAGAGTCCTCTTTCTCAATACCACACTATTGCAATTGTAATATGATAGACTTGAGTTTTTGAAGAAGTCCCAAGGTCATTAAAATATGTATATTCAAGCCAATAATCTCATTCTCCACTTAAAATCCCCTCAACCTATCATGCTTCATAAACAAGGACTCTATTGTAGTCCTAATCTGATTAGGTGTGGTGCAAGACTCAAAATGAAAGAGAAGATCTAGAGACACAAATATACATAATGTCTCAAAAACCACATCACACCAATTGAACCACTTTATCTTGTTAGTAGCACATTTAGGGTAATTTTTTGTACCCATGGTGACTCTGTATAACCCATGTTTCCTTAAAATAATATCCACATCACGTTTCCAATTGTAACTTAGTTAAATGGAGGGGAGTAAAATGATTTCTAGATTCACGATAAATGAATAAAAAGAGTATTTAAATGGACTGATACGTTAGTATAGATGCTTTCAATTCCAAAAAATTGACTTTGATCTCAAAAAAATAATTTGATTTGAATGTTTTCCAAGAAAAGAACCCAATAGAAAAAATCCTAGGTCTGATAATAATAGCAAATACCTAATAAATATTCTAGAGAAATGAAACTAATATCTATATAGAGAATTGAACTATCTTTTTTATGTTGTAATAATTACAAAAAATGGAGTGTGAACATGAAAGTTATGGCCCTCCAAGTGCAAATAGCTAGATCTAACTTCAAACGCTTATAGAATTCACTAGGAGCAAAATTTGGAAAAAATTTCCTCATCACTAGATCGAGTTTGAAACCATGAGAGTTAATATAATTTAATCACATAAGAGTTGGTATTTGAAATAGGAGCAAACACTTTCAAACTAAAACTAGGCGATTAAAAACTCAAAAATAGAAGATACATACCAACTTGGATACAAGTGGTGAAATTTTAAAAAATATTTAGCGTGAAATTAGAAAAATTTCTAGTAATTCTTGAATTATTTTGTTTAGGGGGCATATCAGATTGGTCTAGTTTCCTCTAATTCAATTGGTTATAGTTCAATAAAAAACTATATCAAATAATTTAGAATTTATGAAAATAAATTATATTGGAGAAAAAAAATCTAAGTAAATTTAGGAAGAGGTGTGTGTATATTTCAAAGATATGAATTTTTTCCCCAGAGGCATTACTAGTAATATTACTCCTATATGTCAAATGATTTTTATTAATAGTTAGATATTTGAATAATTTGGACTTATTTCAAATATTTTATAAAATCTACTCTACCTATAAGTCTATGTTATTTAAATATTTTATTATAAATAATTTATCATTAAGATATGTAGGAGGAAAGTTATGATAAGAGCCAAGAATTAGGTGAGATAGACTACTAATTTAAACCCTCGTCTATAATTTTGGCCTAGTTCTACTCCCTAAAATGTACAATTTTTGGGAAAATTTTAAGGACATGGAGAATGGATGTACTTTTATCCTTACTAGTGTATAGGATATATGTGTTCTAGGATACTAGTGATTGTATTGGTGCATGGGATGTTTTGATAATCCATCTTTAAATGATACAAATATTATTGAAAAATATCTATTTGAAGCTTTTGATCAAATCTTAAAACTATCTTACATGTACAATCTATTTTAATTCTTTAATAAATAACTTGTAAGATAATTGTTTCTAATAAAACACCTTGGGATGGTTAATTCAAAGGTGAACTTACCATATTCAATTGCCTTGGTTATAATTCAAACATAGTTCCACATGGTAATGATAGTAGCATAGTAAACTAAAATCAAATCTAAAAATAAATTTCCTAATTGAAATAAAAATTAAAACACTAAATAAGAGGTGCAATGTAGGAAAGTAGATCTTGGTGAGAAAAGAAAATGGGAGAAAAAATGGAAACAAGGGGTGGAAGTTTTGATATGGGGATAAAGAAATATGAGATGAGAAAATACAATAGTAAATTAGGTAAAATTAGAATATACTAGAAAGAAAACATGACAAGGAAAAGAACAAGGCCAATGGGAGCAAAATAAGAAGGAATGAGACTACACACAACTTCAATATTATGCATGAATTAGATCCAAATATTGAATGCTAGATGAATGGTTTAAGGCTCTAAGAATTAAAAATAGCATAGAAAAAATCTAATACAACAAGAGGATCTTCAACATGGAATGTAGTGTGTTTGTGGGTATGTGAATGGAAATGGAGGACAAGAAGGGATCAAAAGTAAACACTTTTTAATTCAAATCAATAAGATTTGATCCTAGATGAGAAATTCAAGATGGTCACACTCAAAATTTAAATATCTGGCAAAAATCATATTTGCAATGCTTGGAATATATTTCCAAACTACTATTAGTTTTAAAATTATTACAATTTTAGAGGTTCAAAAAGGGAGCACACAAAGTAGTCTTGTTTCATTAAAAAAACAAAAATTAAAGATTTGTTAAACATTAGCTAACAAAACTTATTTTATGTCTAATTTATTTACTAATGTTTATACATACATTTATGTTACTAATTTTCAAAGTGGATACATTTTAAAAATAAAAGATTTAGCAAGCTTTCCTTCTTTGTTGAAAACTATCAAGAAATATATATTTTTAATGTGTACATAATAGAATCTAAAATAGAAAAATATAAGTTATTTCAAATTTAAATGAATAGATAAAAATCAATAAGAAAAAATCATATACATAAGTTTTGAGAAAAAATAAAACACTAGTAAATGAAATTGAAGATCAAAACCTTAAAATATTCTAAATGTAAAGAAACTAGAAATTTAGAATTTTAGGAAAGAGTTTGACTTTATTGTCTTAATTTTTTAGATTAACATTAAAAAAATGTAAATTTTATTTATAGAATGCTTGACATAATATTATTATTTTCCCTTATATTTACATAAACCACATCTTTAGGAAATGTCATGCAAGTCTTATCTTGTGGTTTGTATGCCTAAAGAAAATACAATCCTAAGGGTCCGTAGTTGGTAAATCAAGTAATAATGTGAGTATGTTATAACACATTCACATTTTTGTGATCCATACAAATAGTTTCTCACAAGACATGACCATTTTTTAATGTAATAGCATTCTTCTAACCTTGGTTTTTTTTTCTTTTATGGCTTACAAGATGTGAGAACATTATAATGCAAAGATGTTATAAAATAGAACATTCTTGTGTTATATTATATTTAGACCAAAAAAATTGACCACTTTTTGATTCCCTATTTTTGTGCATAGGCCTTGGTATACACTCTTAAAATAAGAGTAGGAAGACCAATTTATAAATTTCCAAGGACCTCATTTTATTATTTTGAATAGGAATCATTGAATTGATCTTAGTCAAGCAATAATAAGTTTATCATTAAGTTTGTTAATCTAAAAAATGGTGGCACACATGTGCTCTCTTAATGATAGCACACTTGTCCCATATCCCAAGGAACGTGAGCTTATATGGAAAGAAGAGATGGTTAAAACAATATCAATAAAGGTGCTTTCAACTCAATTAAAATTAGATGCAAAATTTATGGAAGAAATAAGGTGAAAATATATCATAGAGGATATCCAAACATTTAATTTTTGGAGGAATAACCTTGGAAATGAGAACATGATTGGATTAAGTATGGAGTAACTTTGCAAGGAGATGTAGAAACACATAAAAGAGGAAAGAGAAAAATAGGGATAAGAAATTGGTCATAGAAATATATAGGACACATAAAAAGGGCAACAAGCTAATGAGAGAAATAAAGTGGTCAAAAGGAATATATTAGACAAAAGCTATAGTCAGCAAAAAAATAGGTAAACAATATTACAAGGCATGAAATTAATGTTTTTATAATACCTCGAGAAATTTAGATACCTTCATTCCAAGTTCACATTCAACTAACTTGGCCTTACAAAAAAACTTATTTTGTCAAATTCATCATGACATAAAATTTACTTTTCTTACATGTTACCTTGTAGAAAATAAATTTTCGAAAAGATTATTCAATATATTTTTACAAAAACAAAATATATTTGTTTAATTATATTCAATTTGACTAAACTACTTGAATACAATTGAATATAATAGTTTAGTCAGCGACTGAATTAAAATTTTCTCTTATAGACAGCGACAGAATTTAGACCTTCTTGATTACGTACATTTTGAATGTATTTAAAGCATTATAAATTAAATCACATTTATACCAAACTCCTGCCGACAACGATTGTACCTTGACATATAGGTTTTCAATAAATTACCTACATCTTGCACACCAACTTCTTACCACTATCGTAATACGACAAAACAGGTTGTCTTTTATCTTATATGCGACAAAACTGGAGGATTTTCCGCGATATTGTCTATATGCTGCATCAGCCTCCACATTTCTATTGTGATTTTTATTTAATTAATAAATACGGTCAAATGTAAAGACTGATGACTTCTGCGAAACATACTGGCATTCCTTCTGCAATTTCTCCTCGCTTTCTCGGAAAGACTCTGAAACTCACTAACGAAGAACACTATTTATAACCACAACTAATGATGAATTCAACCAGTGGCTCAACATGGCTAACATTTGGGTACGAGGGCTCAAATTCTCCAATCCGACTGCTCTCAGAAATGTAAATTTTATTCAGCGCAGCTTTGCTTATTTTCAAAAGGGGGATACTTATAAGCTTGCTCAGACACCAGCCGCCGACGAAATCTTTACAATAGGTTTTTTTTTTTTTTTTCTTATCAAATCTTGAAAAAATATTCCTCTTTCTACCTATACTATTCTTCATTGTTCTTTTAATTTACAGTTATTTGGTTTTGGGTGTATTTTACATGAGAAGATGCCGATACGGATGAGAAAATTACCAGTATCTTCAACGGGAAATCGAAGTCTGCCTCTGGAGGACTCGTTAAAATGTTTTCATATGTAAGTATTACATTTTACATAACATTGAACAACTACTGGAGATTACTATATTGTTTGTACAGTTTTGAACCTTTGACCTCCTGCCACTTGGAAGTTAGAAGGTTTTAGCAAATTGGTAACGGATGTGGGCATAAAAAAAAGTTAATTGTTTGCTGGTCTTTTTAAGGTAAAGTCTAAATCCAAAGACGCGGATTGTTTAAAGTCTTGGGAGTAATTGTGCTGCCCTTCCCTACAGTGTTTTTGGGTTTAATATGTGACTAGAAATTGTTTTCAGTGAATGAGATCAAATGGTCTAAAAGATCAATAAAAGATCAAAATTCGTTGTATTGATATATTTTCATATTTATTTTTATGTAAATTCTTTTATTATGAATCTTGATCAAAACGTTTGGTAATTCGTAAAATTGTGTCTCTTTAAAAAGTTTGTTTAGATTGTCACTTGATTTCAACCATATCTTTGTTAAGAAAGATACCAATTCTTTCTTTCCACTTTTCTTTGGGGCAGTCCATCTTCCGGACTCAATCTATGGTAATTTTAGCCTTACCCTTAATAGTAATCTCAAATAGAAATTTTCATCATGCTACCACATGGGGTTGAATTATTTGACATGATGTGTTTTTTTTGTCTGTCATTCTGTTTTGTTAAGACATTTATGCCAATTAATATCTCATTTATTCATTCAATTGTTAAAAAAAAATATCAGTTGATATCTTCATTTCCAAAATGATTTTGCTAATTATTGGATTTTGATGTTTGTTTGTGAATGCAGGCTCCTACTGCAAGCGTGAAGGGTCCGGCAAATCCAGGGAAAAATATTGGACCTCCTCCACAGCCAGTGAAGTCTGCAGAAAAACCAAGCAAGGATACAGGGTCTGATCCAAAGAACCGTCATGGAAAACCAAGCAAAAATTAACAAGAGGACTGACATAGATGTATGCGTAGATTAGAGATGATGGTAGTCAAAGGAGTATTAATTTGCTCTATGTAGCTTTGCTTAACCATTGCACGCTTTTCAAACTGTTCGAAGTATTGGAATATGATAAACAATGTTGTGCAAGTCTCGTGATCATAAATGTTGCATGAAATTTGTATACATAAAGCAAGTCTCGTGATCATAAATCTTGCATGAAATTTGTATACATATGCTGCATGAAATCGGTATACATTTGTGGTTATTTTATACACATTGCAAAATACTAGATTTAAAAGTAGCTGCTATTCAATATATATCCGTATTATCCTTTTAAGCTAATTATAGCAATTGAGATAATTGTACTGCAGAAACTCATGTCAAACATGGAAGTCGTCTCGAATTCACAGAAGAACCTCTTTACGGATTTTCATGATTTACAGCCACAATAATTAGGCCAACAATAGATTAGAAGATACAGAATATTATTTGCTATTTTTATTTGTCCCGCTTATATACGCCGAGACTAATTTTCCCGTCTTCATCATTTTTTAAATTCACTTCGCCTCGAAAATCGTGTCAGACATATATCTTATAGTTTTTTTTATAGGACACCTAATTAGTTATTAGTATCATTTTTTTTAATAATTTTACATTTGTCTGATCGGTTAATATATTTTTTTGGATTAATGGATGACCGTCAACCTTTATTAGTGGGTCCCACAACTCACGATTTCTATGGTTAGAAGGAAATATAGTCCAAGATGATTCAGTTTTTTGGTACTTTTTTACGTCATACATTATAAACATTGAAGGATAATTGTCACTCTTGTTTCAATTTTATTATAGAGACCTTAAAAATTCTCATGTAGTTCAAAATTTTATTTTTTTTAAATTCTGAAAGATTAATATATTTGGGCAAACAAATGAACTTTTAATAAAAAAATCTTATAAAATATTGATTAGAAAATGAAAAAATATTTTAATAATATTTGAATTATTTATGATATCAAAAGATAATAAAAAAAAATTAAATAAACAAATTTTTTTTTAAAACCTTTTCAATACATTTATTTGTATTTTGAGTTCTTTTATTATGATTTTATTTGTAATCTTTAATGTAAAAATTAAAATGTAAATTGTATCAAATTTAATTTAGTTTATTTTATTTTTAATCTTTTATTTGAATTATATAGTTTTAATTTATTAAATTAAATATATTTAGATATATCAATCAATGTACTATTACTAAAAGTGTAATGGCTGGACCACTCTGCAACACCGCCTGCACCTAAGTCTCGCCTTCAGGGTTGGCACGAGGCTGCAGGGGTTGTAGCCGCTGACGTGGGGGAGTGCAAACAGCCTCCTCCACGTAGGTAAGTTTCTTCCTGCTTCTTTCTTTTTTGTATCTCAATTCTTTTCAGTTTTTGTGCATGCGTTATTTCTTCTTGTCCTTCCCTCCCATCATCTGCACTCCTCTCTGCGGGGGTGGTTAATGTGCATTTATGGAAGGCTCGTCCGGAGGCATCGACAAACCAAGCGATAGATCAAGAGTCGAAGAGGTGAAGAAGAAAAATTTCAAGGAAGTTGTTCTTCGCCATCACAGAGGGTGCTAGGTTTGTGTCTTTTGATAATGACGGCCCCTGTGGAGAAGGTAAGGACCCTAACTATACATAGGGATCCATCTCCATTTCTCCTAATGAATTAATGTGCAATGAAATTAATATGGAAAAGAATAGGTTAAGAGATACTGCTATTTTCTTTGCAGTTGTTGATGTCGATAAATGTCCGACCCCAAAATTTCTTGATGACTAGTTTAGAAATGTCTGGAATATTAAATTAGGTTTTCATGTCTCATTCTATAGATTAATTCAAAAAGGTTTATTTGTAATATTTTCAAAGATCATAAAACTCAAATGGAGGTTTTTAGCAAACAATATTGGACGGTGGGAAAATGCACCTTCCGTGCCCTAGGGTGGTCTCCTGAAGTGGTCAATGAAGAAATTTTGGCACTTTCGTGCCCTAGATGGATCCTTCTTTAAAATGTTCCTCTATTGTTATGGAGAATTATACCACAAATAATTGAGCTGATTGGCAAGACTATTTGGTTGGATAACTTGGCCTCTATTATACCTCACTTGGACGCTAGGGTTCTGGTTTCGATCAACCCTGATCGTGACCTTCCCAATTTGGTAAACATTAATTTAGGAAATGAAATTGTGTCTTGTCTTATTGAAATCCTTGAAGGGATTAATGTGTGCTTCCTTTGCAGAAAAGAGGGACATATTCAAAACAATTGCCCCATTGTTAATTGACATAAAGGAATGGAGAAGGCTCGCAATGACGCTAGCAACCCTCCTCCAGTCCACAGAAATCATGTTCCAATCATGGACAATCTTGACTCCCTTAGGAAAAAAATCAATAGAGTTATGAATGGATAAAGTAATAGAACCACAAATTCTGGCAAAAATGCTAACACTGGAATCTCCAATAATGTCCCCACCACTCATTTTGCAATCTCAGAAGCCCTAAAATAGTTGGGTGAAGAGCAGCAAGATGGTTTTCAAGTGGTTGAAAAAAACCCTAGGAAAAGGAAAAGGAAAAATGCCCAACAATTGGCACTAGAGAAAATTAGAGCGAATAACCCTAATAATTTTAAGAATAAGAATGATAAATCTTCTATGGAGAACAACTTGGCCTCGCCTATGGATGATGATGTGTAAGAGATTCCTCCAAAAATGAGATTCTCGATCTCGAATGCAACCTCCACCCCTGATAGACCCATAGATCAGAATTTTGAAGAGAGGGATAGTGTTAGTAGCAAGTGAGGTAAGGGAGGGAGTCCTAGTGAGACTATGAGTTTAAAGGCTTCTCATAAGAACTCGGCAGAGATGGATGTCTCCTATGAGCTTGCCTTAACATGTGTCACAAACATTGCAGAAGAAGCCCCCTCTCATACAGAATTAGCTCCTAAAGTGGTCGCCTCCCTCCCCCCCAAGAAGTTTGTAGAAATCAACAATAATTGTGTGATTGTGGTCAATGTTGGTGACACTAATTGTTGTGATACCAGGTGTAGTAAACCCCTAGCCTTTGAGGATGAAACCCTAGACTGTTGTAATAGCTTGATGACACTCAAACCTTGTTTCGAGAGTGGTGAAGCCCCCAGTCAATATGTTCTCAAGAAGGATCCTGATTTCGAGGAGGACTCTCAGAATGATGAATACACTGGGGAAGAAGGGGAGTGGATGATGGATAGTGAGAACCCTAGGGTCACCTAGAAGAAGAAGAGGTAGACCACTAGGTTCAAAGAATAAGGGCTTAACTAATAGAAGGAAAACTGAAGAAAAGAAAGATCTCCCTAGGTGTTTTAACAGTTTTAAGGCCACGAAAGAGTAAAAAAATCTCATATTGTCATGGAGAAGTGAATCTCATGGAATATGAGAGGTCTGGACTCACCAGATAGGAAGCAGATAGTTAGGAAGTTTGTTAATCAGCACAAAGATGCATATTTTGTCATGCTACAAGAACTTAAAGTAGTTAAATTTACCTTGGAGGTCAATTTAGAATTCATCTAGAAAGACTCTATTAAGATCTATTCAGACCATGATAAAGGTAGAGGGGGGTTTGGGCTTCACATCAACTCCGAATGGAAAGATCACATAGTTAACCAAAGGTGCTCACCATGTAACAGAGCAGTATGGGCCTCACTGGACATTAATAAAACCATCATTAGCGTATGCTCAATTTATGTTGCCAATAATTATAGGGAAAGGACCAATTTATGGGCTTGGATTGCCTCCCTCCCTGATATACAATGGATAATTGGGGGAGATTTCAATATGATTGTAATTCATGAGGATAAATGTGGTGGTGTTCCTATGGAGTGGAAAGGATTGGAGAAATTACATTGGGAAAGTATGAAGAATTGTAGAAAACTTTTTGACCCCCTACTAGGTAACAAGAAGGATGCCAAAGGAATTTGGTACACATGGTGCAATTACTAGAGAGGAAAACATAGAATTTATTTTAGAATGGATAGGTTCTATGTTGATAGAGAGAAATTATCCTTTGAACCAAACAATAAGGGTAATATTGTGATAGTTTGGTCGGCCTCACTCTTGAAGCATCGTCTAGTTATTTCCCTAATTAGACTCAAAGACACACCAGCAAATTAATGAAAAGAAGGAGATAAATTCTTCCTCAATACCCATCTCCTCAAGGATTTGGATGTGTTGGTAGCCTTAAAAATTATTATACTTTTCAACAAAGGTAATAAGGAATTGAATTCTCATGTAAGCAGATGGAACCAAAATGTTTAAAGTTGGCGGGCTCTTCTCTAGACTATTGGGTAGAAGAAAGCTAAAGATTATAGGTTGATGGAGAAAACACTTTCTGATGAACTACACCAATGTGAGATAGAGTTCCAAAATAGCCCAAGTAGAGTAGAACTTTCAGACAAAGTGGCCTAGGAAAGGGATGCTCTGAGGAAGCACCAACAAGTTAAGATTAGAGGGGCAATGATCAGAGCTCAAAGTTAGCGGACGCAATTCAGTGAAAAAGGTTCTAAATTTTTCTTCAATATGCTTAAGCAGAAACAATCTAAAGAAAAGATTGATAGGATATGGATAGAAAATAAAGAGGTAGTGGCATTGGATGATATTAAAGAGGCTTTTTGCTAGTTTTACAGAGGTCTCTTCTCCTCAGAAGATTCAGGTAAATCTCACAAAGCAAGAGAGAAATCTAGAGCTATTATTCCCAGTAAGATTACTGTAGAGGACACTCAAGCATTGAGGGTTTCTATCTTAGTGGGTGAGCTAAAAACTGCTATTAGGAACCTGAGCAATGACAAAACTCTAGGCTTGCATGATCTACCTGTCGAATTTAATAAAGCTAATGAGGAGTGGGTTTGCCAAGATCTCCATGAATTATATTCAAAGGCTTTTGAGACTGGCTCTCTAGGTGAACTTATCAATAAAAGGACTTTTAAGCTTTTACCCAAAGAAGGGGAGAAGTTACTTATTAAAAATTGGAGACCCATTATGCTCCTCAATGTACCCTATAAAATTCTAGCCAAAACTCTTGCTCTCAACTTGATAAATTTGCTGCCCAAATTCATTTGTCCCACGCAAACAGGGTTCATAAAGGGAAGATTTGTCCTCGAAAATCTAATCACCAACTGTTGAGGCGATGGACTAGGCAAATGTAGCAAGATAGAATGCGACTATGTTCCTTTTAGACTTTGAGAAGGCCAATGATAGGGTGGAATGGGAGTTTATATTGATGATGCTAGAAGCCTTTGGATGACCTGTGGAATTCTACAAAAGGGTGAAGATTCTCCTTAAAGATGCATCGGCTCAGGTAGAGATTAATGGATATCTCTCTCAGAATATTAAGCTCGACAGGTCTATTAGAAAAGGTTGCCCTTTGGCCCTTTCTCTTTTTGTTATTGATTTTGATACCCTGTACTATATCTTAAGAGATTACACCATTTCTCCTAAAGTAGGAGGTGTTAAACTTCTTGATGGGTCTGAGGTGATTAATACCCAATTTGCTGATGACACTGCACTTTTTATAGAACTCACCAAACAAAATATGGAATCCCTATAATGCAAAATTAAGTTCTTAGGTGAGATTTCAGGGGCCAAAATCTCTCAGGCTAAATCCACCCTGCTTGGTTGGAAAGAGGAGCCTCCAAACTGGTTGCACCAGTTTGGAGTGTAATGGGGGGGCACTAATAAGATTGCCATATACTTGGTAATACCCTTTGCCATCTCTCCCTCTCTCAAGGAATTGTGGGTATGGGTTAGATGAAAATAGACAGGAAGCTCAATAAATGGAATAATAGGTATCTTTCGCTTGCTGGAAGAGTAAAAGTGGGTCAAAAAAAATTATCCTCTTACAACATATACTACTCCACAGTGTGGATGTTTTGTAACTATCAAATCCTAGAAATACAAAAAGCCGTTAGGAAAATCCTATGGTCTGATGGGAAAGGAAATAAAAAGATAAACTTTGTTAAGTAGGCGTGAGTCTAGGAGGACTCGGTTTAAAAGACTTGAGAATTCAAGGGGTTGCACTTGCTGCAAAATTGATCTTCTAGACATTTGATGGCAATGAACCATGGAAAGTTTTGGTAAGAAACAACATCCTGAGAGTTGTTCCTAAAAAAGCTTAATCTTGGAAATCTCTATCCTTTTGTGACCTAGTGGCTAGAGGTTTTGCAATCTTAGTGCAAGGCTCAAGTGTCTTTAAGTCTATTTGGAAAGCTTGGGAGACTATTAGACCTTTCATCACCAACAATAGGGCCAAACACATTGACCACATCCATGGGGAAAGGTCCATCTGGTGGAACCTTCTCCACTCGTCTAAACCTCTCGCCCTTACTCAAGTGTGCTCTACTAAAGCCTTGACCGTTAAAGGCATTCGCCACTTTAAAGATATTATTGAGAATGATAGGCTTCTTAGCTGGGAGTCCCTTAGAGATAGATTTAATTTGAAGAATTCCCAAAACAAAACTTATAACATAATGAAAAATGCATGTTCAGACCTTTAGTTGCCCAAGAAATTCAAGAGTAGTAATGAAATATGTACTGATCTTATGTGGAACAATAATATCTCTATGTCTAATATCAAAGATATTAATCTTTACAATGCTCTAACATATGATGAACCAATTATATTGTATGCTAACAATTTGTGGTTTGTAGAACTTTTATTAAAATAGTGGCAGAAGATATTTTCATGACTATGGAGTAGTCCTATTACACCCAAGAAAAAATTCTTTAAATGGCTGATGATAATTAACAGGGTTCCATTCAAAAAAGATCATAGTAATTGTGATGTGTGCAATTTGTGTAGAGTACCTAAGTCTGTTAGGCACATTTTCTTTGAGTGTAATATTGCTCGAGAAATTTGGCTGTTATTTGGTATTTCTATTCCTAAGCAGATTACTATTTTAGATGTTCTCGCTAGGTATATTAAGGGACTGAAAAAGGATACTAACTTATTTTGGCATATTCTTTCCACTGAAATTTTATGGTATATATGGAAAATTAGAAATGAAGACAAATTCCAAGGAATAGCTTTGGGCCCTTACTCAGTCATTTCATGGACTCGCCTTTCATCAATTTTTTTTGTAAGTTTCTATGACGATAAACATTGAGAAGCACAAATTCCTTAGATTCATTAAGGATGGAAACACCAAGATGTACTTACATGAGATGGAGAATGGATACAAGTGGAGGCAGGTCATGGGAGAAAAATAATATGTTGATCTAGCAATAGAGAGCCTTGGACTAGAGGATAAAACCAGAGACCCGGTGAGGGATCACATTCAAATGCTTACTCAACTACTTGAGGGCAAACAAGCCATGTGGATGGAAGGCCCGCTAGGGTGGATGACCTGGATGGAGGATTTTCAAGAGAATGAGCATATATGATCTAGCCTTAGCACTCCATTACCTCACTCATGATCCTTTTGTAATTTTGTATTTAGTCCTATTGGCTTTTCTAGATCTACGATCCATATATACATAACTTTGTGTATTTTTGTATATAGTCCTATGTATTTTTTTGGATATGCGTTCCATATATACACTCAGCTGTAGGTATTTGGACACAGGAAAAGATAGTTTTTTGTAACAGTTTTCTCCCTATATGCAATATAAAAAAAATTAAATAAATTATTTAAGAATTTAAGTATATTTATGTTCAATTTATAACTAAAAATTATTTATTAATATTGAGATTATGTTTCAATTAATGTTATTATTGTTTGTAATATCAATATTTAATATTTTTTTACTTTTCAAATTTTAAATTTAGATTAAGAAATATAATTTTCTTAACTAGTATAAAATTATAAAATAAAATAATATGATATAATCATGCTCCATTTCTAAAAAAATAAATCTTTCTATAATAATATTATAGAGTTAAATTTTATATATTTAATTTTTATATAAAATTATTATTCAATTATATTTGTTTCATTTTTAAAATATATAATATAATTTATACTTATTATTATATGTAATATTTTAATATTATATATTACATTATAGTATTTACCATTTCATATATATTTATCTCCCTCCCTTCTATATCTTCCTCTTTATATACATGTCTCTTCCTCTCCCCTTCTCTCCCTATCACAAACATAACATGTTCCTACTGGTAATGGATCCTTACACTCTCTATCACTCTATATTACCATGTAGATCTTGTTGAAATTAGGGATCATTGAGAGGGGGGGTGAATCAATGATCTACCAGTTATCGAATTTTATGACTTAAGTTTAAACCACTCGAAGCATAAGCATGAAACTGAAATGTAGAAACACAAAATAACCAACCACAAAATAAAAAACACCAAGATTTTTATGTGGAAACCCAAATGGGAAAAAGTACGGTGGGATTTGAACCCACAATATTATTCCACTATGGCCAGTAGCAAAATAATATTACAATATGGGGAATGCACTTGCATTCAGGCACACTGCTTAGAGATTACCACTCAATTACAATAAGAGTTACAATCCCGGAAGGCTCACTACCTTATAGATCATCTATAGAGATGGATTACAATGAACATGTTGATACCCCCAGAAATCAGTAGTAACTCGTAATACCCTTAGCATATCTGTCATCACCAAGGTTTTGTTTTTAACATGGAAAAAGGTTGAAGATATAGTATTTTTCTTTTACTCAATATAAAACCTCACATAATGTAACCACAGTGTCCTAGGATCATCCCTAATAAAACCCAAGAAAATCAATAAAACAACCTTCACCAATCACTGCTATATGTGTATATCAAGATAACTAACCCAATTTGATAAAGTCGGTATTGAATGCGGCAATCAGTATAGCTATACCAAATGCAGATATTGAGATGCTTATCGAAATAACTAACAAGGGTGAAATAGAAATATTTCAGAATATTGATAGAGTAAAATTATCCTGACAAATAGAATATAAGCAAAAAGTATCATTTGAGCTCATCGAAATAACTTATCAAATTAGAGTAACATATCAAGGGCATTCTGACCACTGAAAATTATACCGATGACATGTAAACATGATGGTATTGAGGAAATTATCCTGATTATGCACCTATGATCAAAGAGAAGATATCGGTGGAGTCTAGTGATACATCAAATGATACCCTTATTGGAAAAGGTATTAAAATCGGGATAATGAATCATGAATGATCCAATAGAACATATTATCCGAAAATTGAGTATATAGTAACATCAGAATAGATACTCCGATAATGGATTCTCTACTGAGTACCTGTATCGGTATAACTTATAAAGACGAGATAACATCTTTCTTTCTTCGCCGATGATAAAGGTCGTACCGATTAAACACTATCTAAGAGGTATTCAGAATAACTTACAAAAGGGGGATAACACATAAGTATTGCCTCGATCAATGAAGTTATACCGGTGCTTTATAAATAAATAATATTGGGAAAGTTATCCCAATATAACATTCATGAACCAATAACTCAATAGAGATAGGGAGAGAATAAAACTCTTATCAGGATAACTTGTAGTGTCGGGAGAGAAAAATTTGGATATGCCAATACTAAAGGTAATACCAATGGGCATCATCCGAGACATTATGGGTGAAGATAGATGAAAATAAAATGAGTTGATGATTACTTGTCGGGATAGCACAAGCCGAAATGATGCACAAGGTAAAAAATTACTAATATAACCATATTTATCTATGGCGACTAATTTTTCAGAAAGGGACCAAATTTGGAGCAGTGACAGAAGGAGTTAAGCCAATGTCCTACATCATCAAATAAATTCAAATTTTGAAGAGATAACACATTGATTCATAGAGTTAAGGCACATTTATTATTGCATGAAGGACATTCTCTGAGAAACATATTCAGAAGAATGTTGCATTCATAATTACATAGGCTTTGAGATGACATTGAGGCAGGTTAAAGGAATAGTAGAAGGTGACAAGTAAGTGCTCTGATTAATTCTGTTGTTATTGTTTCGAATAGTCTGTTGAATTGCCTACAAAATGGAAAGCCCTAGTGGTTCTACAAAGAGAAAGAGAGGGGAAACAAGAAAGGGAAAAGGAAAGAAACAAAAAATGGATGAGACAAGTCCAAAAACCAAAGAGGACATGAAACTAAATCAAGGCTTAATGGATCAATTTCCTGGTTCCACCCTAAAACCTTAGAGGTTTGCAGAGTGGAAATTAGAACATAATTATACTGATGTAGGAGATGTGTACATGACCATTAGGGGATACGAATTATTTTTGTTTCACTATCACAGATGAGAGAAACCAGAGCCCATTTGCAATCCATGGCAGTTAGGTTTGGGAAAACTTGTAGATCCAAATATCTTTGTTAATGTCAATCTCTTGGAGTTGTTGGCATTGAATTTTGATCCAAACAAAAGAGAAATATACAAATCGGACAAGAATCCTTGTTTCTTTGTGTCACAAGAGGCAATTTCTGAGGTTTTTGATTTGCCTGGAGTTTAGGATCGTCCCATCATTCTTGAAAATCTACTGGAGGATTACAGAAGACTAGATACCACTTGTGCCAGGTGGAGGTTACCATTTCATTTTCCAAATCTTGAGGTTCCATTGGAAATAGGGGAAGGTATGACATTTCATGTAAATTTGTTCAAGGACTATTTCAAATACACATATTACTTAGTAAGATAGGTGTTGGGGTTAAATACTCCAGATTTCATGAGACTTGAATGTATGATTATTGTAGTAGACATGTAATTGCAAAAGGCCAGATAATTTTATTATTTCGCATTAGTAGTAGAGCAACTTGTCTTGGTACTCACAGCTATCTAGAGGGACTCTGAAAATATTCACTTTTCACTTTATTCCATACTCATGCATATGGTGTTATTCTATGGGCAGGAGATGGATTTATGACCAAAAGAAATGAAGATAAGAAAATATGATGATGGCAACCATTCTTTGCCAGTCCAATTATGGACTTCAATATGGGATTGCAGATTTGTCAGATCTAACTACATTCATTTTGAAGAATATTGTGTTAAAAAACTATACAATTTTTATAATTATCCTTGCCATTATTCACTTTCAAAAGACATAAAAAGATTCTTGAGGCCTATAGACTTTGCGGAACCAGAGACTATTAAACACAATTGGGGAGATTGGTACTACTTCTCTGATGTAACCATGATAAGGGTTTATGGCTTCAAGGGCGTCCCACTATTACTGCCTAAAACAGTTCCCAATAGGATAGCTTATCTTGAGATCATAAGTCAAATGGGAGAATCAAATTATATGTATCTAGCTTCACATGATAAGCAATAATTTCTTCCTGGGCCTTTATGTGTAGGAGAATTTGTTGTGAATGGAAGGGAAGGGAAAGAGCTCACGTGGAACAAATTGTTTGATTATAACATGAAATTTGGTGCTTGAAGAAAAAACTTTGACCCAGAAAGGTATATTCATCGAGGAAAAAATAGAGACTTGGTGCTTATGAGAACATTCCATACTTGAAGGATGCCGAAATGGCTATTGATAATCATAACAGAGATGTTGAACAAAAAGATAGGGAGAAAAAGATTGCAGACATATCATCTTCAGAGGTGAAGGAGTCATCAAAAGAGGATGAGTTTTCATTTGAACAACTTTCTAAGATACTGGTTGAGGAACATGTGTCACCTGTAAGGGATCATAATGAAGGAGCCCTAGTAGAAGATGATCCAAGGCAATTCGCTTGTGATACTCTGATATCTGATGATGATTTTGTAGCATCTCCTGAATTTGTATCATTTTTATATAGAATAAAGGGAAAAGCAATAAGGAAAAGTGTTGATGAGGTCAATACCTCCAATGAAAGGCAATTGTCGGCCACCTTAGACAATGAAGTAGCACAAGAAATGGCCCTGACGACCATTGAAAAAGGAAGGAAGATTCTCAAGGATGTCGGTGTTTTGATCTTTCCTGGATGGGATATGAATTCAACCCTAATATTCAACAGTTTTCTCGATGATATTAGTGCCAAAAAAAAAATTTCTCCTGAGGGTGTGACCCAAGTGTACATGGGATCACTATATAACCCTGAAAAACATGTCATGCAAACATGGTCAATGTATCCTCCAAGAAAGAAGCCTATGGTTATTGATACTTAGAAAAAATTTGCGCACATCATGACCTTACAGGTTGGAGAGGCGAATCCCATATTGACAACAGATTTGGGGGTAAACATAGCCAAATTGAACAAAGCACAAATCTAGTTCTTGGTGAAGGAAAACCAATCAAATAAGCTTGAAATTGTGAAGATGACATCATAGGTTGATTGTCTGAAAGAAATGACAAAATAGGGGAAGCCACAAAGATTGCTGATATCATGAAACTTCACAACCCCAGACCAAGGTCGGTCAATTGAAGGAAGAAAACTATCAACTACAAGCTCAATTGAAAATAGAAAAAAGTGAAACCATGTCAACCCTGATTCAAAAAGGTTCACCAATATGATAATATGGATTGATAAGTATTGGGATATGTACAACAAGAACCACACCGTTATAGAAGAACATGAACAGTTGGATAAGCGATTACATGAGAAATTCCTGGAATTGCAAAGCAGAGATGAAAAATAGCCCGATGATATGCAGAACTATGAGGATTTGATGAGGGATCATAAATAATACCTAAAGAATTAAGAACAAAAGGAGCAACCTTCCTCAATGCTAGCACAGAAAATATTCCATCCTTACTCAACAAAAAGAAAAAATGGGTTGGATCTATGAATGCCAACATATACTCTGGAGTGCACTGAAAGTAGCTGAAGACTAGAATGTTGAGAAGCTAGTGGACTTCATAGAAAGCATGATGCTGATGGAGGTAGAATCCTGAGATACAATTCATAATTGTGATACTAGATACAATGAGAAGTATCTAGCACACTTCACAAATGTACATTTGTGTTTAACTAAGTAATTAGTTATTAGCTTCATCTACTCTCAAAAGACTTCAATCAAAGGGCATGACCTTTTGATATATTATATAATTTTTAATTTAATCATTTGATGGGGCAAGTTTTTTTTAGGGGAAAGAGAGATAGATATAGTAAGAAGTGAAGGGAAGTTTCCGTATTCAAGAACAATACTTTATTTTAATATTAATACAAAGTCAGATCCCTTATTTGCAAATGGTGTCATGGATTCTTTCATTTTAAAAATTTGTTCTCTGTTATAATCGTCTATGGTTTATGATTTCTACTCTAAATATTTGTGTAAAGAAGTTGTGTGTTGTTACATAGTTGGAGTATCAAGATACATAAAAGAATCATTTTGCTTGTTGTGTCTTGTTTAATTGGTCTTATATATGGAAAGCTAAAATCAATTAAACTAACTGTGAATAATATCATAAAATTATATAGCATTGGAGGTTGGGTAGCTAATAGATCCATCCAAGGGAGGATTTAAAAATTGTCTTTTAGAGTTATACATAGGATTTGCAAGTGAATGACTCTATTTCCCAAAAGAAATAAGGCATTGGTCCATTACACATAAATTTTAATTCAGTTATTACTTATATTTTTCAATTTCAGTTTCATGCAAGTAGGAGATAGAAGTAGAGAATAAGAGTTAGAAGCAATCAAATTGAAGAAAGAGGAATTAGGGGAAGTTAAAATAGTCACAATAGTAAGATAACTTATCTCAAAGATATATGCCACTTTGAGATAAAACTAGAAGAAGAAGATATAGTGAGAAAATATCCTATAAAAAGCACCAAGTAAGAAGATCAATTGGTGAGTAGATACACCCGCCTAGGTCCTGCAGAGCTTGAACTAAGGGAGTTAGCAACCTTGAAAGATTCACTCTACTAGTTGGCTAAATCAATTGGAAACTTTGATCATTGAGCAAGGCATACTCATATAATTTTCCAATCTATTGATTTGAGCACCAACAAAATGAACTCCATAATAGAATCTAACAATTTACCTAGATGAGTTTCAGTTAAGTGCCAACTACTCTAACTGTATCACCTCTTCTCCTCTATCCTTTTTTATGTCTCAGTCAGTTATCAGATCAATAATGTGCATGTGAAACTATGCCAAAATAGATTCTCCATCACCACTCACTCACATACAATTATATCATACACCAAAAAGATTTTCTACATCATCCTTATATATCCACAATCACAAAATAGATCATTCACCAAGTCGACCTGTTGATGTAATGTGTAATCATGAGTTGGCTTGATTGGATCACCAAAAATAAATGTGGATCACCAAATAAATGATAAAATGATGTCTCTATGTTGGGCTTATCATCCCATACACTATTCATAATAATGCAATCACCAGAAAGATTCTAGACCAAAACTACTCTATTCAGCCTGAATTACCAATTAACTGGTTACTGATTTACATCCACTTCCTATTATCAAGATCTATAATTATCAAATAGGATTATCATAAACAGTTGTCATCAATGACAACCCTAAACAATGTATCAAGCATCGATATCTACCATATGAGTGTCAATTTCCAACAATCTCCCCCTTTGGCATTGATGGCAACACTCGTGAAAAAAGGTTGTGTCAAAAGTTGTACACAGGATCAAAATTCTAATAATTTGTTTTCAAGCTCCCCCCTAGAAAAAGAAATCTGAAACCTATAACATGCTTTGTACTCTTCTACGGCTCATTTTTCACCTTTACTCTTCCACTTTGACAGTAATGCCAAAGATGGGGTGCTATCCAAAACTTATATACAAATATATCTATCGAAGAATTTACATGTACTTAAAGATATCAATAGAAATGGTCTTCAAAAATACTAAGTGAGTGTCCCACCCACTCTTCAAGTTATCCAAAATTATGATGAATGCACTAAATACATATGCATAAATCTCCACATCCTTTAATTCAAATGGAACAGGTTGTCCCATAGCCTTCATACAATCTATCTTATTTCTTAACATGGTGTCCATTCGAGGGGGCAATCAAATTCTCAAGTTCACCAACTCTCAAATTTTTGTCCTTATCTGCATTAAGGCTCAAGATTTGATCATTGAGAGCCAAACAAATAATAAGGGTGCCAAACTTAAAGGTGTTCTTTTGGTCTTGTTTAATTTTCTTCAAATTTCTCAACAACTCATTCAAGAGAACTATACATAAATCATACCTCTTATGTTCCTTCAACATGTGATAGGAAGAGTATATTGTTGTACCAAAGATAGAGTTTTGTCTGCTTGAATGGCATACTTTATATCCAATTACCATTGATGAAAACCTAACATCATGCTCTAGAATGTTACTGATTGTCATCGCTCTACTGTCAAATTGAAAACCGATGGCAATGATCACAGTGTTTTTTGATATTTTCCTTAAGCTAGGAACTTCACCGGATGCACTCTGATAAGTCATAGCCTAGATTTCTTGCTTAGTGATCTTGTAAGGCTTACCCAACCACATAAATTCATCGTCAATTCTATTGAGTATAAACTAGATCCATTCTTTCTCATCCAATGTCAGAAAGTGTACGAACTAAGAGAAACCCTTGACTTACAAATACTAATATTCCATCTTGAGATTCCCCAGACTTTCTGCTAGATGATTGTTGTACAGGGTTAACATGTCAGCGATGCCAAGTTATTCAAGATCACAGTGGATATATGCCCTGATGTCCTCATTATGAAGAATGTTGTAGGGTACAAAATAAAATGCTCCTTCGGGATCATCCTCAATAGATTTGAAAGGATGTTTCTTGAAAATTGGTAGAGCCCTATCCTTGATTTCCACAACTAGTAGGGTAGAAATTCCAATTACTAATGCCATTGAGAACTTAGGGCTTTCAGAAACTGATAGCTTGAAATATATAAATACCTTAATTTGCAATCGGGCATAGGAATTCACTTTAGAATCACAGTTTAGATCACCAAATTACTTCGCTCTACTACTCTGCACTATTCTCTTGATCGCATTGTGAAAATGAAGTTGTGAAATGCCTTTTTAACCTCTAAAAACCTAATTTTGCATTGTAATAAATGTTGCAATCGATTACCTTGATTTTCATGGAGTTTCTTACGAGAGCATCAAATCTTCACTAAATTTTTGGATAACATTTGTATATATGATTTAAGCCTTCTGAAACCTTCTAGAATCGATTGCAAATCTTCGAAGAGGGGGTTCTTAGAATCTACATGAAAAGTTCCCACTAAGGCAAAAAGCCCTAGTTATTGGATGAGGTTCCAACACTGGATTCAAGTGTGGATCCATTTGCTATAGTAGAATCTTCCGCTATCTACATTTTCTTATGCTAATCAATGTTCTCTTCTACCTTTGCCTTGCCTTTCTCATCAACTTTGTTCTTGTCTACTAGAGCACTAATCTTGCTTCTGCAATATTTTGCAATGTGAACATTTTTATTGCATGCATGGCAAACAACATTCTGCATAGGTCTGAAGTTCATTTGATTTCATCTCATCCTACACTAGTTAGAGATATGTTCAAACATTCCACAAGAATAACATCTCTTGTTTTGAAATTTATTCATTACTGGTATGCATATATTTGACTTGTGACCAAAACTATTGCATATGAAACATTGACCGGTAAAGGTAGGACCATTATTCATATTGTTCATTCCATTATTCATCCTAATTTTGCATTGATTTTCCATATGACCAAATTTATTGCCAGTAAAACATCTACCATTGCATTTATGAGCATTAGGGTATCTTACCGGAGGATTCTCACTCTTCTTAGGAGTATGTTTTGCATTTCTTTGTCTAGATCTGTAGGATTCTCCTTTGTCAAGTGCAAGTCCTCACATGTCCTTTCCATGTCTCTAACTTTCGAGCATCTCATCAAGCCTTGTTGAGATAGCACTCAATTTGTCTTCGTATTCATTTGTAGTAGAAAGTTCATCTCTTAGGGAAATAATTTGTCTTTCAAGTTATTGAAAATTATTCCTTGATTGTGACAACTCAATCTTCAACTGATCATTCTCATAGGTAAGCCTGAATCATTCATCTGCTCTATCCTTCAATGATTGTGTCAAAATCTCTTCATTCTTCTTCTAGTCTTCAATCTCCTTAGTCATCTTCATCACAATGGATTGCATCTCATCCTTCAAGGCAAAATCCTCTCTTACAAGTTTGTGTTGGGATCCAAGAACAATAAGAGCAGGGGATTAATCAGTGTTCTGCACGTAAGATAAGATTTTATGCTTTTATAACATACACATATAAATCGGTAAATGAATAAATATATAACTTGAAGAAAATAAACCATCCACATGAATGAACACCATAACACACAAAATTTATATGTGGAAAACCTCAAAGAGGAAAAACCATGGTGGGATTTGTGACCCACAATATCAATTCATTTTCCATATGAAAGATATTACATAGAGAGGGGGCCTCCATATGCAGGAAGGCCCACTGCCTAGAGAGCACTGCTCATCACTAAAGAGTCTCACTGACTACATAGAGGTTATAACCACCTCAAGATAATTGGACAACAATCCAATAGATTGAACTACCAGAGATAGCATCTATCATGCCTAATTACAGTCCCGATTAAGTTCTACTATGTACCGGTTCATAAACCGTGAACACTTCTATCGATATCTCCTTTCCTCCAAGAATGCCTTATAAAATATCTACAAATTATTGCATGATATAACATTCCCATACAAATGAATGATCTCCATACATATTCTTCACATTACACAGTTCTATATTCTCCTATTCCATCCACATAATCCATAATCCTATTTTGTCATAATATAATGACCTAACAAACTAACCTATATACCCTTTACAAAAAATATGCCTTATGTCGGCTTACAATACAAAAGATATACAATGTCGGCCTTATCAATAATTACAAAATTATTTTACAAATAAAACTTCCTTGATGTCAGCTTCCTTGAAGTGCTAGATGTTGATGCTAGTGTTGGTGTCAGTTGTAACCCTGGATACCCAATGCTGGTATCTGTCGATGAATGCCTCTTGATGTCGGTATATGACTTCTATAGAATCTTGTTGCCATCAATGACAACATATAAATCCAATAAGTGTCATTTTCCAACAATATCCCCCTTTGGCATTAATGGCAATACTCATGTGAAAAATGGATTCCCTGTCAGTTCAACTGAAATATGACACAGGCTCCCCTAAGCAATACACTCCTATCAATATCCTTCCCATATTTTTTTGTCTGATATTTTTTACATATATACACTCCCCCTTTGGCATCAATGTGAAAGACCGGTGAAAGAATTGAAAGAATTTCGTTTAGAACAAAAGAATGAATAAATATAGATTATTCTACTGGAGCTTGACTAATTTCAAAATTTTTGGGTAAGCCTTACATCTAGCAACTATAAGTATGTATCCCAGCTGGCTATGAAGGTTTCAAATATGGATAGCAGTCCACTCTATAAGTGTGCAAGTGTTTCCTTCTTTGAGAGTTCTCTCGGTGTGGGCTTAGCAATCATATCCATACATTCTCTCTTATGTACACTAAGTGTTTCCAATCTTGGACTCACCAATTCTCTAAGACTCCTTGCTCTCCAAATGATCTTTTCTCTCTCCTTTTCAAAAGAAAAAATTTGATTCTCCAAAGACAAAATTTGCCCATCAACAGATATTGTTAGTGAGGTCAATCCATCAAAAGAATTTTCAATGTGAGCTACCTTATCATGTAACTCCTTTAATCTATTGTCTACATTAGCTATAAGAATTTCTATGTTCCAATAGACCTTGTAGATATCAGTACACTGTTTCAAAAAATTCTCAATAAGAATCAGTTTTCCTTCAATTTTCCTCTTCTCAGTTTCAATAATTCTGTCAAAAGTGTCTCTCTTAGCCCAAGTAAATCTCTCAAGTGTCTGTCGGTCTGAAATCTGTTGCAATGATTGAAAGTTGTTAGATATATGCACAATTAGTGTCTCAAGCTTGCCAGAAGGGCTTGCTTCATTCTCCATTATACAATCAAGAATTAGTCTGTGCAAAACTATAATTGACTACTCTATTATTCCTTTATCTACAAATCCTTCCTTTAATAGCTTTTGAGTAAATACCATCATTAATTTAGTGAGACTCATATTAGTTATTGATTTATTCTCAACTTGAGAAGTGTCAGTTGCCAAAAAATTTGTCGAGGAACTAGTATCAACTGTCGATATAGTCTCCTTTACCTTATCCTCTTTTTCACCGGTGGCTTCACCACTTGGTGTAGTATCAATTACTACCAGTGGAGTATTATCCATAATATTTTCAATACCCTGTACATCACTTTTCTCAATAATTGTCTTTGTTGGTGGTGTCTGTACACCCTTGTTTTCTACCGGTATATCCAAAATTAGTTCAGAACTTCTCTTAAATAGCTTTTCCTTTTGATTTATTCAGAGTGGTGGAAGTTGTTTCCTTAACAAATTCTTCATGGAAGGTGAGAAATTTTGGATTCTTTTGGAAGAATTTGGACCAACCATCATCGGTCTCATTTATAACCTTATTAACCTTGCCCATCATTAGGCTTATTTTTTGGGGTTTGCTACTAAAAATTGTCATGTTAGAAACATCTATACACCTCTTCATTTCCTCATTACTTTTAGAACCACACAAATTCAAAAGTTCTACTTCTTTGATCTCTCTATCCCTCTTGACAGTGTCAAGTCTTCTAGCATCTAACATATTGTACAATGATAGAGGAATTTCCTTCAATATTTATACGAAGGCTTTCTTATATATATCCATGTGTAACAAAATTGCCTCTTCAAACTCATTCTGCTCATTATCATCTATATTTTCATAGTAAATGGATACATTTTTCAAAATTCCATCCTTTTTTTATTTCATCAATCAATTGAACATAGGTCATTGTAGCCTTACCAGATTCAGTAGCATCATCACTCTTCTTCTTCTTGATAGGGGTTGCTAGAGTGGATGTAACTGTTTTCCTCTTTTGAATAGGTTTCCTTGCCGGAGGTGGGGGTGTAGTAGGTTTTGTTTCTTTTCTTACAAGCTTCCTCCTTGGCTCCACCTTCTTCTTCTCTACCGATGGCTAGTCAACTTTCTTTCTTTGTACCCTTCTGAATGCTAGAGGTTCATTATCCTCTAGATCAGAATCAAAAGTGATGGTAGAAACAAAATTTATAGGCCTCTTCACCTTTGGATCACTAGTAACTGTCGGTTCTCCTGTCGGTTTGGATCTAGAACCCATTTCAGTAACTATCCTATGAATTACATTCTATACAAATGCATGCATCTTATCTATTTTCTTATCTCTTCTTTTCTTGTTGAAGCTAGACTTCAAGAGCCTTTTCTTCTACCGTGCCAAAATGTTTGGTCTTATCATCCACTGGAGCTTCTAGCAGCACCTTTCCATAAAGATCTAGAATGTTATCATCCACTTCATATCCAAGCTCAGTGACCCATATGGTCCTTGGTTCCACTGCCTCCATGAGGGTTTCATTAGTCTTAACCATAAATCAAATATCAATGGAGTATTTCTCCACAATGTGCTTTGAAATCGTTTCCCTCTATCTCATATTTTCCTGAAATATTTTCAAATATCCCCAAAGCTTTTCATCCCTTCTTGTACCAAGACCAGTGATTGCTTCCTTGATTTGTATGCCTACCGGTATGTCATGAGCCCAACGCTTCTTCCCTAGACCAGGTAGTTCATTTATGAATTAAAGCATTAAATAGACAATGAGATTCCTAAGTCTAAAAGTTTATTTCTTAACACCCTTAATCTTTCCAAAATTCAACATCAGTTCATTTCTCAACCATTCACACAAGTCATATTTTCCATCATTCCTTAGCATTTGGTGTGCAACATGTATGCAAGAACTGGCAAAAGAATTTAATTGACTAGATTGAGTTTCCTTGTAACCGATTATCATACTTGCAAACTTCACATCTATGTCCTTGATTGCTCTTATCCTTATTGATCTTCCATCATGGGTTGCGCCTTTGAAATTCTCAACCTCAGTGTTGGAGATCTTCTTTCCAAGTTCATGTTTGAATTTGGGTAAGCCGATGACTTCTTGAATTGCCTCCTTTGTGATCATGTAGGGCTGATCCAGCCTGATGAATTCATTGTGAACCCTGTTCAGAACATATTTGATCACCTCATTTTTGAATTCCGGTATTTATAGGATACCAGTTAACCCTAGATCCTCAGTGACCTTATATTTTGGCTTGATTGTTTCGGAGGTGCCCAGTATCACAGATTGATACATGCCTCTTATCTCCTCTATGCCTAAATCCTCCAAGGTGCAGTGAATATATGTCCTTACATCTTCTACATACATCATGCCATCGAGAACCCTAGAGAATGCTCCCGTAGAGTCTTCCTTCTTAGCTATCAAGGGAACTTCTTTGAAAATGGGTCTCAGCCTATCCTTTATTTCAACAATGGTGGGATTTGCAATGAAAGTAGGAGAAGATGATCCAAATGCCATTTTCAAGAAATACCTGAAAATGATCATCAGTTGGAAGATTTGATTGCTTCTCAGATAATTGTTGGAAATCCTTTCAGAATGCCTTCCCTCTCTCTTAATCGCCTGAGACTAACCTTTGCCTTGTTCTAGATTGCTTGAATGCTGGGTGAGTGAAAATGAATTCACTTTCCCCTTTTATCAGTGAGTAAACCCTAATCCTTAATTATCATAAATGCTTCACGATGTGCCCTACTGGATGCTGGTTTCATATTCTTATGTCGCGTAAACCTTCATCAATGATTAACACAACTCTCTGGATCTCTTCAGATCTCCTCAAATCTCCTCAGGGGAATATGCAATATTTACAATGAATTTTCCAATCCCTAAGGCTTATGTCTCAGTTACTGGTGGAATTTCCTACCAGTGGAGGAATGATTTGTTCTATTGGTGGAATTACTAGTGAAGTTGCATCTGTGCTTGGTTCTTCATATTTTCTAACCCATTTCTTGGTGTGATCGTGTTGTATTTAATCTACCTTCTACTTTCCTTTCTCATTTTCTTTATCATTGCTAACTGGTTGAGTCTTGCTTCTGCAGTACTTAGCAATATGACCTATTTTGTTGCATGCATAACATGTAACATTGTTCTTTTGAATTTCTTTGACATATCAAGTGTCATTTCTTGACCTACAATGATTAGCCAAATGTCCAAACTTTCCACATGCATGAAATTTAACATTCATTCTGTAGTCTTCTAATTTATGACCATATTTCTTGCAATTTGTGCATTGAACGGGAATAGAATTGTAGTTTTGATATGCTCTATTTCTACATTGTTTAGCCATATGCCCAAATTTGTTACAAACAAAGCATCTAACATTGAATTTATAAACATTAGATTACCTTACCAGTTTCCTTTGTTTTGATGAGTTCTGCATACCGGTTGTGTGATCTTTATTTGTAGTACTAGAGCTTTCACCTTGTACAAATCCAAGTCCTCTAGAATCATAACTCTGCCTTTGTCTTTTCAGTAAGTCATCTAATTGTGCAACATTGATCATAAACTTTTCTTTGTACTCACTTGCAGTAGTCAGATCATCTCTCAGAGTTATTACTTGTCTTTCAAGTTCTTGTTCATTATTCCGAGATTGCACCAAACTAGTTTTCAGCATATCATTCTCATGAGCCAATATGTCACATTCTTCAAATTTATTCTTCAGAGATATAGCAAGATTTTATTCCTTCTTCTTTCTGTTCTCAATATCCTTTGACATCCTCATAGTCAGGTCTTGCATTTCATTTTGCATGAGCATGTTTTCTAGACTCAGTTTCTGATAGTGTTCTTTGAGTGTATTTCATCATCCTCTTTTTGCAAAAGTTCTTTTCTCCTAGCTTGAGCTGATGATAGCCTTTATTGTAGGACAAGAATGAATTCATTTTGTAGAATTCAATTCAACTTGTAGTTTCAAGTTCTTCATCCTTTCAGCATCATAATCCTGAAGAGACATCTCAAGTTGCTTTTCCATAGCCATTTCTAATGATTCTGGTTTGAGGATCTTCCTCAAGCTGTTAAGATTCTTACAAGGTACCAGGCTTTGATACCAATTGTTGGGATCCAGGAACACTAAGAAGGGGGGTTGAATCAATGGTTTGTTGATAAGATAAGATTTTATGCTTTTATAACATACACATATAAACTAGTAAATGAATAAACATATAACTTGAAGCAAATAAACCATCCACATGAATGGAAACCATAACACATAGAATTTATGTGTGGAAAACCTCAAAGAGGAAAAACCACAGTGCGATTTGTGATCCACAATATCAATTCACTAGCCATATGAAAGATATTACATAGAGAGGGGGGCTTGCACATGCAGGAAAGAAAACTACCTACAGCACATTGCTCATCACTAAAGAGTCTCACTAACTACAAAGAGGTTATAACCACCTCAAGATAATTGGACAACAATCCTGTAGATTGAACTACTAGAGATAGAATCTATCATGCTTTATTATAGTCGCAGTCAAGTTCTACTCTGTACCAGTTCATACACCTTGAACACTTCTATTGGTATCTCCTTTCCTCCAAGAATGCCTTACAAAACATCTACAGAACATTACATGATATAAAATTTGCATACAATTGATCTACATGCATATCCTTTGCATTACATAGTTCTATATTCTCCTATTCCATCCACATAATCCATAACCCTATTCTATCATATCATAATGACCTAACAAACTGGCCTATATACCCTTTACAAAAAATATGCCTTATGTTGTCTTTCAATACAAAAGATATATAATGTTAGCCTTATACAATAATTACAAAATTATTTTACAAATAAAACTTCCTTGATGTCGGCTTCCCTGAAGCGGTGGATGTTGGTGTCAGTGCTGATTGTAACTTGGATACCCAATGTTGGTATCTGCCAGTGAATGCCTCCTAATGTCAGTATATGACTTCTATAGAATCTTGTTGCCATCAATGACAACATATGAATCCAATGAGTGTCAATTACCAACGATTTTTCACATTCATCAGCTTTGCCCTGCTTTTCCATGATTTGATCTTCTTTCTCCTTCACCTTGTCCATCAATTACTTCCTCTTGTCTCTTGAAGGGTTCACTTGATCTTTCAAGAAATTATTGAAGTAATCAGTAGCATTGAGGTTTATCTTCAAGGAACTAATATCATTTCTTGTTGCATCAAGATCATCAAGTGCCACACTAAGCTGTCACTGAAAACTAGAATCCATTGATTCAATCTCCCAAAACTTCCTCAAGTGGTTAGGCTTCCTCAGAGGAACTAGGTTCTGATACCAATTGTTGAAATTAGGGATCACTAAGAGCGGGGGGGTGAATTTGTGATCTACCGGTTATTGAATTTTCTTACTTAACTTTAAACCACTCGAAGCATAAGCATGAAACTGAAATGCAAAAAAAACAAAATAACCAACCACAAAATCATAACACCGAGATTTTTACATGAAAATCCAAATGGGAAAATCCATAGTGGGTTTTGAACCCACAATATTATTTAACTATGGCTAGTAGAAAAAAAATATTACAATACGGGGAATGCACTTGCATTTAGGCACATTGGCTAGAGCTTACAATTCAATTATAATAAGGGCTCAAACCCCGGAAGGCTCACTGCCTTATTCATCATCTAGAAAGATGGATTTCAATGAATGAACTCCAAAATAGTATCTAACAATGCCTAGATGAGTTCTGGTTAAGTTCCAAATACTCTAACTATATCACCTCTAGTGCTCTGCCCCGTTTGTTGTCTCAGCTAGCTATCAGAACAAGAATGCGCATGTGAAATTGCACCAAAATAGATTCTAGATCACCGCTTGCTCACATACAATCATATCATACACCAAAAAGATCTTCTACATTGGTCTTATATATGCGCAATCACAAAAAAGATCATTCACCAAGTTGGCCTATTCATGTAATGTGTAACCATGAGTCAGCTTGACCCCATCACCAAAAACTAATATGGATCATCAAATCAATGGTAAAATTACGTCTCTATGTCATTCCTATCACCCCATATGATTCATAACACCACAATCACTAGAAAGCTTCCAGACCAGAACTGCTTTGATAAGCCTAAATTACTGGTTAACTGGTTACCGATTGACATCCACTTATGGTTATCAATATTTATAATTACCCAATAGGATTATCATAAAAAATTATCATCAATGACAACCCTAAACCATTATTCAAGCATCAATATCCACCAGATGAGTACTATTGATAATATATCTTTCTTTCCTTCTCCCTCTTCCTCTATATCTTGCTATATCTTTTGCTTTATATATCCCTCTATCTTCCTACATCTCTCTATTTGTATCTCTCTCTCTACCTCTCTCTATATCTCTATCTATTTGTCTCCCTTTTTGTCTCGCCTTATCTTCCTCCCACTCCCTCTATCTCTAGACATGTTTCCCTATATTCATTTATGTCTCTCCCTCTTTGTCCATATCACTATTCTTAGGCCTCTATATCTATATCTCATTATCTCTTTATCTCTATCCCTCCATACTTCTCCCAAATCTCCCTTTATCTCAATCTAGTTATCTCTTCCTGTCTCTCCACCCCTACATATCTTCCATACTCTATTTCTGTTTATATATCACTTCCTATATATATATTTATCATTCTATCTCTTTCGATATCTCTACCTCTCTACCTCTACATATTTATCTATTTCATCTCTATCTATCCCCATCTCATCTTGTTATCTCTCTCTCACTTTTCTTCTCTCCTCTCCATATTCATTTTTTCAATTTCCATCTTTATCTATATCTTTTAAATCTCTATCTACTTACCCCCTATTTCTCACTCTTCCCCACTCCCTCTCTCCCTCTCTCCATATTATGAACATAACATGAGCCTAATTATCTTCTCAATTCATAGGTTTTATTTCACTCCTAGTTGGATCTTTGTAAGGATGTATAGTTTTATTTCACTCCTAATTGGATCTTTGTAAGTGGATGTATAGTTGATTTGAAGATGTCATTTCTTCATTAGGACCTTTGTTGCAAAAACAACATCACTTGCTAACTGGACTATTAATTGACCTTATTTAATAGACAAGAGTATGCAACTAAGAGACAAAAAAATTCCCAAATTGACCTTCCACCCCTCTTCAACATACCTACTATACTCCAAGGTCAAATTGCTAGTTTTAGGCCAATGGAAAATTACTCCATCAATTGTCTTCTTTCACTTTCACTATTAAAACATTTGTGTATTTGTTTCAACATTGAAACAAAAACAATGGAAAATAAAAAGATAGTTGACTTGAGGTACTAGGCAAGCCAAAAATCATGTAGCTTTTCTTATGTTCTAAAGGGAGATACTGATAAGCTTTCTCAGACACCAGGCGCCAAGGAAATCTTTACAAAAGGTTGTTTTTTTCTTAATCAAATCTTGAAAACAAATATTTCTCTTTCTACCTATACTATTATTCATTGGTCTTTTAATTAACAGTTATTTGGCTTTGGGTGTATTTTCTCAGGACAATATGTCGTTATGGGTGAGAAAATTACCAGTATCTTCACCAAGAAATCGAAGTCTGCCTCCGAAGGACTCATTAAAATGTTTTCATCTGTAAGTATTGCATTCTACATGACATTGAACAACTACTACAGATTAATATATTGTTTGTATAATTTTGAACCTTTGACCTCCTACCACTTGAAAGTTAGAAGTTTTTAATATATTAGTAATGGATGTGGGCATAATTTTTTTAAATTTTTCGCTAGTTTTTTAAAGGTGAATTCTAAATTTAAACATGCGGACTATTGAAGCGCTTGGGAGTAATTGTGCTTCCCTTCCCTACAGTGTTTTTGGGTTTAATCTATGACTAAAAAATATTTTCAATGAATGAAATGTTTAATGATATTTGTGAGATCAAAAGTCGAAGTATTGATAGATTTTCAAATATCTTTTCATGTAAATTTTTTTATTATGAATCTTGATCAAGAAGCTTGCTAATTCATAAAGTCTTTTTTTCAAAAAGTTTGTTTAGATTGTCCACATTCAAAATATTTTCAAACTACTTGTGGATATCTTCATATATTGCACACTGTATGATGAAGTGTCACTTGATTTCAACCATGTCTTTTCTCGCACAGACACAAATTATTTGGCAGGAGTCTATCTACTCGATTCAATTTAAGGTGATGGGAGTCTATCTACTCGATTCAATTTAAGGTGATGAGAGCTGGTCTTCAGGTATGTAATTAAAATTGTAGTCTTAACCTTAATTGTAGGATTTTTCATCATGCTACCACATGGGGTATGAATTATTTGACATAATGTATTTTTTCCTCCATTTTGTTTTGTTCAATAATAATTATGAACTTTTCTAGCAGCATGTTTTTATTTAAATCTAAATGTTAGGATACTTATATCAATTAATGTCCCATTTATTCATTCGCTTCTTATTTTGTTGAAATAAAAAAATTAATTGATATCTTCATTTTCAAAAAGATTTTGCTAATTCTTTGGATTTTGGTGACCTTGATTGTGGATGCAAGATACTACTGCAAAGTGTGAAGGGTCCAAATAAATCCAAGCATAAATAAAGGATCTCCTCCACAGCATAATAAATCAACCATTCAAAGTTCCAGAGAAACCAAGCAAGGATACAGTGTCTGATCCAAAGAACCGTCATGAAAAACCAAGCAAAAATTAACTGGAGGACTGACATAGATGTATGCATAGATTAGTAATAATGGTAGTCAAAGTAGTGTTAATTCGCTCTATGTAACTTTTCTTAACCATCGCATGCTTGTCAAACTGTTTGAAGTATTGAAATATGATAAAATAATATTTTGCCAAAGTTCAGAAAGTTTGTCTTGATTGTTCTACCATATGTAAAGCAAATCTTGAGATTGTAAATGTTGCTTTAAATATGTACATCTATATATCATAATTAGTGCATTTAATCGTAGCTGCTGTAATATATATCCGTATTATTTCTTTTAAGATATTTCAACCAATTGTGATTACTATATTGCGCAACGTCGCATCTTGAATTCCATCTCATTCACAGACAGATTTTCACAGTTAAAATGAAAATTAAAATTGGGCATAATAGTAATTATCTCAATAATAGAAGAGCGTCTAATTCTCCTAATCTATTTTTTCAATGTTTTAAAAAGCTTAAAAAATCTACTAAAATACAATTGTGTTATGCAAATTTGTGTTTTTAATCATGAGTTGTTTTGTATGGAGAATAGTCGTTGCCTCTATTGCATACAATGCTTTAAGGGACAAGTCAACCATGATACAGACTTTAAAAAATATGTTATAATTTTATAGTTGGAAAAAATAATATGTTACAATTTTATATTAGGAAATCATTTTTTCTGATTTAATAATTTAAAAAATATTATCTCTTCCTTTTACTATTGGTTTATTTGGAAAGACACTTATGAAATTAGTTTTTTTCTTTTTATGTCTTCAATGACAATAATATTTTGGAGCTCGTTACATTTATTTCATGCTTTTAATCTAAACATTAAATGTTGTTCAAAATTCACAACAAGGTAAGCAAACAGACGTAAGAAATTCCAGCAAAATAAATACTTCTAGAGTCACTAGTTCCATCAAGAAGATATAAAAAATAAGAAAATATAGAAAAATATAGAAAAATCTTATCTCATCGAATACAATATTAAAATCTCAATATTGAAAAAATTGCAATAGCTGTAAAGATTGAAAACTGCAGAAAATGGAATTGCAAAGATTGGGAAGACTCAACAAATTGCATAGTATTCATTTGAAAAAAGTAATATTCATGTGTGTTTTTTGTTATTGGATCTACAAATGCTTCTATTTTTTTCTATTCTATTTTTTTGTGCTTGAAATTGCTTTATTTGGAGAACTTTTAAAGATATATATGCTATAAATTGCATTGTAATATGCAATGAGTGTCATGAAGAGGTATAATAGGTCAATTAGAAAAAAGAAAAGAAAAAAAGTCTACTTTTTTGCATAAATATGTGATATATGTGAGGTATATAAGGGTAAAGAGAGATATGAGGGTTGGGAGAGGTAGAGACATATGGGTAAAGGAGAGTGTTCAATAGTTGTACAGGGTCCAATAATTGTACACTCATTTGTGCTTATAATATCCATTTTTTCCACATATTTATAATATATTGTAAATAAATAATCCACATGTAAATAAAAAAATTACTAAATGTTGGTCAAAATGGACCAATACTTGAACATAAAAGAATCTATAAATGTTAAAGGAAAAAGGCATAAATACATTCATTAACAAGTGAATTAAATCATTTTTTGTTACAAATAAAATAATATAGCTATCTACTATAATTGTATCATTTATAACATAAGATGACCACTTAAACAAGTACTCTTATCATAGTGAAAAAATATTATTCTTATGTGTACAACTATTGGAGTAGCAATGCATATGTGTTGGAGTATTTCATATTAATAATTTGTCTTCACACAAATATAAAACATGAACACAATAAATACCTTGTTTTTTCTATGAAATGTGAGCGATTGTCCAAAGATTTTAGTGTTCAATATTTGGTCCCTTTGTGTTCAATATAAGATGTATTTTATATAATAATATGTTTCTTTATAACAAAAATATTTTTTTGTCTATAACTATTTGGTCTTTGGTGTTGGATATAAAAGTTAGAGATAACACGCAATTATTATACTAATAGGTATTTGGTTCATGTAAGTTTCATATAAGTTATGTTTTACATAAATTATGATATTATACTAATTACAAATGATATTTTTTTATTCAACTACCAAGGATTTTTAAATTAAGTTTTGCTCGAATCTTTAAAAATTCATTTTTTGGACACTTTGATGAGTTGCATGATGAGACATGCCTTCAAACATGTCCCTTTTATATTTCTAAAAAAATGGAGGTCTTATGATATTGCATGTGATGGCTACATGTTGACGAAGTTAGCCCTAATGACTATTGGTCCCTCTCCAATATACAAGGATGTAAGCAGATATATGGAGAGATATAGATAGGGATGAACATAGAGAAACAAATGCAGAGTGACCCGTAAATAAAATATAATAATTATTTATATTTTAAGGTTCTATCATTAATTATTTCTAATAGTAATAGAAAACATCGTATTTCAAAAGTTAATAATAAAGAATAATTTTCCTTATAATATGACAATGTATAAACTATTTATATTTAATACATATATGAAAGTTAATTTTTCTAAAAATATTATTTATATGTTGATAAATAATTTAAATATCTGAATGATATTATAATATTTTTATATGACTAGATTATAATTGTATAAAAAATATCAAAATACTTAAGATCTTAAATAATAAAAAGTGAATATCTCAAATTTTTCATTGAAACAATGAAAATAAAATTACATATATAACATATAAAATGATATTAGAATAAAACATAAACATTTATGCTTCCTAATTAATAAAATTATGTGAAAACACTATCAAATATATGCATTCCCATTATTTAATAAAAATGGGTTGTCTTGCAGAATGCATCACAATATTATTATGAAGGTCTAATCCCAACATGATCTCTTTTAATGTAGAACATAATAAAAAATAGAGGAAGGTACTTTAAAATAACATTCCATTTTCTCCTAGCCCATGCATAGTCACAAAAAACATTTTTTAAATTTTTATTTTATTGATAAAATGCACATTTCATTAACTAAACCATCATATATTTTAACATGCCACCAAGTAACAAATTGAAATGTAAGAGTTTCCAAGTCAAAATTTGAGCATTAACCTTAGCTTTAGACCTCGAAACTTGAGCACTTAATTTCTTCCATATTTTTTCTTGAAATATGCATTTTCATTTGAGCTTCAATTTGGGATTTAATGTAATGCCCACTTTTTATCCAAGTGAACATCACTTAGAAGTAGAAACAATCTATTTTTTTAATCTACATATCACATAACTGTTAAAAGAGATTGCAATCATACTCACTATAACATAATGATTTTAATTTAAGCAACACTCAACTAACAAACTTGTCACTTCATACCTGAGTTCCTCATCCTTGTATAGTACTTGGATCGACTTGTCGCATATTCCCACATATATGTCTACACTAGTAGATGCACAATATCAAAACTATCAAATATTGGATACAAAATCAACAAAATAAATCATATTATTACTTTTAAATGGATCAATCATATAGTCATTTACCATTTAACTCAGAAGTACAAACACACAACATTATGAAGGAATGGAAAAAGTAGACAAACTCAAAGAGCCAAACCTAAAGTCTTGGGTGCTCATCGCAGATAGCCTTACCTTTGTGAATGTACAAAGACTTTGTGGTTCAACTTAAAAATCATATAAATTTATAAAAGTGGGTACGCAACCATTTCTAGGGCTTCATACCTCTCCCGTTTGCTACAACCCACTAAGGTGAAACAAAGATGAATTCTAAGATAGATTTGAGATGAAGATTATTTACACATAGGTCTCCCTGAAAAGATACTCAAATTAGTATGCTACTATTGATTATGTATAGTATAGAAAGTACCAATCATAAGTTATAACCTATGCTATCAATGGATCGACACAAAGGAGATATGTCCAACATTATCACAATCATTTCATAAGCAAGGTATGAGAATTCTTTAAGAACATTGTACAAATCTCCACATAACCTCCATCATAAGCTATCATAGATAGATTACCCATGGGCAAATTTTCTATACACATTATTTGCATTTTCAACAATTATTTACTATAGACTTTTCTTGAAGGATTAAAGAGATAAATTATATAAAATAAATGATGGAACACTTAGATTATTATTTCAACTACCACCAAACACATGAAATTACCACAAAATTACACTTCATTTGATCTATAGCTAGACTAGCCATCTAGTTAAATTTTTGCTTCAAAACACACTAAAAATGAATTTGTATCCTCCCAATAGTAGGTTCATGATTTAATAGAGGTGTTTTGATCATGTCTTTCATAATGGATGCAAAATATATCAGAGACATTTTTAAAAGTAAAACTTGACAATATACTATAGCATGAAAATAGTTACACCTATTTTGTATTATGCATGTTTAAAGACATAATTGTTGAACAAATGAAATATTAATATATAAACCTTACAATTATACATTTCTATAATTATAACTTATTAGAGTCCCTCAAATCTAATCTCATACATAACTTGTAAGTACATTCCTTAATAGTAACCTCACTATTTAATTTTATTTTTAAGCATGCAAAAAGGGAGAACACCAATATCACCTTAATAGAAGATGATTACCTTGAAGTCTAGTAGTTCACCCAATGATATTTTTTTCAACTTAAGTTATTTAATGTTGGATAGTCATAAAGGGTAGCTCACATGTTAGACTTGTCAAAATTGCAATATCTAAGATTCTTTATGTAGGAGAATTAAAAAATAGCATAGGTCATCTACACTTGATGGGAAAGAACAATATATCTTAGTTTAGAAAGATCATTGAGATGATATCAACACAACTATTGCTTAGTTTTAATCAAATGAATGAGATTCAAAAACTAAAATAAAATGACACATTACTAAAAATAAATTCCCTAAAATTATGACTACTACTACAATCTCAACTAAATAGATAATTCTAATGTATTTTTTTGGATTGTATTGTGTGTAATTTTTCCATCAACATTTCGAATCACACTCTGTGATTCATCATTAGGATGAAAAGAATTCCAAAGACATGAATCACAGAGTGTGATTCGAAACGTTGATGGAAAAAAATACACACAATCGAATAGAGAAAAATACATTAGAATACAAAATGGATTGTGCAAATCTCATAGCTTTAATACATAGATAATCTTTTCCCTTTACTAAATACTAAAACATTCATCACACGGTCATGCAACATGATTATAGAAGATTATTAAATCCCTCTTATAAAATTAAATGACGGTTACACATCAACATACATCTACCAATTACGACATGAGACTAAGGTAAAAGTGACCTAAAAATAAATACTTATAATATGATTCTTTTGCAAAGCAACCATTTTCATCCTTTTTTTTCCCATCATCGAAATTAGCAAAAATGAAGTTTACACTACAAAGCAGAGGAGGGTAGGTATAGGTTTGATTCTTAGTCATATAGTGAATGATATAGTGAAGAGAATTCTAGACTAAATCAATTTTAAAAATAAAATCCATGCATTCGTTTGGAAACCCTTCTTTGAATATCAATCAAATATAGATAAGATATTAGATTAGAGAATCACAATGCAAAATTTATTATTACCTAATCTGGATTGTGCTTCACATAGATCTTCCTTGGATTCATTGCTTCCTTGGCTTCTTAGATCTCCCTCCTTCCCAAATTGAAATAGTTAAGAAGGCTACAGAAACTTTAAGCAAATGCAATTGGCTGGCGTAGAGCCAGATTCCACAACCGTATCACCCTCCTGCCTGCTTGGGACAAACTAAGAGCTTTGGATAAAGGCGTGGACACTCATGACAACGGCCTGAACCGAATGTTACAAGCAAATGTCAAACGAGTGTAAGATTACAGAAAAACGAATTTAATGAAAGCTTCCACAAACTTTCAAACGAAAATGCACTTGAAATATAAGTTGGCAAAAGACGTGCCAAAAACTCAAGTGTCCTCCCCTATATCAATCAGCCTATATCAATCAGCCTAAGGGGTTTGAGGTGCATGATAAACTATTCGAATTGAGTGTCTAATCTTGTGTATTAAAAAAAACAAGTCTTAGAATATCAATAATGTTTATTAATCAGGAAATGAATTGTAATACTAGATGACTATATATATATATATATATATCTCAGCGTTCATAATGAAGAATAAATGTTAAAAGATCTAAATGATTTCTATCACTATTTTTCTTCATAAAAGCAATGTGCAAATCATTTTTGTTGGACGAGATTAATCTAACATCATATTAGATCTAACATGTATTTCCATCTATATTAATTAAGGTATCAAATATACTTACTTGATTTCATCAATGATAAAGTTTGAATATCATAGTACCTCATTATTCGTACAGAGTTAGAGGGACATTACATTTAAGGATATAGTAAAAGAAGGCTAAAAATGAATTTTTAAAAGGGACTTGAAAAAATTGGTATTTAGATAGCTAAAACAAATGATTTTCCAAATGTCTTAAACTCTTTAGACCTATTGTTTAAATTAAAATTATTCTTAACGTTTTGTCAAATTGTCGAGCTCAAAATACTAACATCCAACATGTCCCAAACTATTGAACTGTTTTATTGAATAGATAAAGAGCTTGTTTTTTGAAAAGCGATAGTGAGTGAATGACCTTGGTATTAAATGAATCCATACTACTAAATAGATGAAATTCAAAAACTAAAACCATGTTGCATAACATAACACTTTAGTCTTTTTAAATGAGAAGCATGCAATCATATATATTATTAAGAACGTCACATACATGTTAGTATTAGTATTGTCGATTTCATGTGGACACTAAGCACTCTTCAAAAGTAATTTTTTTTATAAGCAGATACAGCCAAAAGCGACAACATCAAATGAGAAAAATGAAGGAGGATATAAATAGAGGAATATGTATTCTGGATTTGATTGAAAAATATTAAGATTTCAACCAGTTTTAACTGGTGGTGTAAAGATTCAGAACATGTAATTGTGATTTCTACGTTTTAATATGTTGTCTGTTTCACGAGTGGGGTCAGTCCTTCCAGCGATATAGAAAAAAATCAGAAAATTTGGCTATCGTGTGCCGAGTGCGGGTCAGTATCGAAGATAAAGTTGCCATGCATTACAACGTGAACAGGGCTGCCCCGATAACGTGAAAGATATTGTTGGCACCCATCATTTTGTCTGTCATATTTATTGCACTTTATTGTGCTTTCTTGAAAGGAAAACGCCAAGCTCTTTCTCTTCTACTTTCTTCTAGCCTACCCTACTTTATGTCTTCTTCAGTGTGAACCCTCATATGCCCCACAGCAAATTTGTACATTCACCTCATTTCTCCTTTACAAAGTTAATTAAAAAAGTGTTAAATAAAATAATTTATAACCAATAAAGTAAAAAATATTAATTATGTCAAAAAGCAGTGAGAGTACGTGATGGTGTGTAATGGCACATATTAATACTTCCAAATAATATTTTTTAAATCTCAAATTTAATATTATAATCATATTAGTAAGTGTGGTAAGAGAGACTTTAGCTGAGAAGATTTCTCTAAGAATCTATAGATATCCATAAAGACATTTATGCACACATGTCGCATAAAATATATATGTATATGTGTATATACTCATATACACATATATGTATATGTATTTACATACATACATAAAATTCTCCTAAAAATGTTTTGGATTGAGCAAGTTCTCCCCATAGAAAGCTCTGGCATTCACATAAGCATTTGGGAATGGTAGGGAATGAACCTCTTCACAAAATTATCCAAAATCCATCTTATCAACAACAAGGTGTCAATCACTAGCCATGGCTCTTTATAGTATTACCAAATTGAGGGCACATAACTATTTCTCCCAAAATAGGCACCTCAAATTGAAGGGTGACTATTTGAAGTATTGTAAATAGCTAGGAGAATGCCCCAACCTCAATAAGAAGTAAGTGAATAAAAGTAGCACCAATTCACTTAGTTCTTAACTACCTTTTAAAATTCATTCTTAAAAAGTAAATGTTCTCATATTCTTGTCTTTACTTTTAAAATCAAAACCTATCACATTCCTCATTGCATATCAAATTCCCCTTGCTTGTCGACATTGTTTGTGAAAAATAAAATTTTGTTCACCTTAGATGTAGTTAAAAAGCCACATCAAACATCTACCAACATGTTCCTTGCCATGTTGGGGCTTAGATGGAGTTCTAAAACCAAGGAAAAATCTCTCTAGGAAAACAAATTGAAAAAAAAAATCTTAAAATATTCTAAATGTAAAATTGTTAAATAGTTAGAATTTTAAAAGAGAGCTTGACATTATTGTGTTGATTTTTAGATCAACATAAGAAAATTTATAGTTTTGATAGGGAGTATGCTTAACATTTTAGTTCTTTTCTATATTTAACAAATAACACATTGAAAATGACATGCATTTCAACCCTTTGGATTGGATGCCTAAGCTAACACAATCCTAAGAATTGTTAGTTTGCAAATTTGATTATAATGTGCGCATGTTACAACAAATTCAAATTTTGTGAGCCATAAAAGTAAAATAAAGGGTCATAAAATATGACCATTTTCTAATGTGCTCATATTTTTTGAGCATTTTTTTGGCTTTTATGGCTTGCAAAATGTGAGAATGTTATATAATGTTATATAATGTTATAATGCACATATGTTACAATGTGAGCATAATATAAAATACTTAGTGATATATGTTGTTTAGACCAAAAAATAATTTTGGCTATGTTTTTGTCCCCTATCTCTATGCATGGATCTTGGTGTGCATTCTTAAAATGATGATAGGAAGACTCATTTATAGATTTTGGGGGTTTCATATTTTTTCAATCTAAGTAGGAATCATTCAATTGATCTTAACTAAGAGTGAATAAGATTTTAATTAATTTTTTTTAGCTAAAAGATGGTGGCTTATATGAGCTCCCCTAATGGCACAACATGCTTCCTATATCTCAAGGAACATGAGCTTAGGTAGGAAGGAAGAGGTGGTTTCAACTCAATTGGAATTCAGATTTGAAAGCTATGGAAGATTTTAATTTTTGGAGTAATAACCTAGGAAACGATAACATGGTTGGACATGTGTGAAATATGCTTATAGGGAAATGTAGAGACACATGAAAGAGGAAGAGGAAATTTAAGGATAAGAAATTGGTCTTAGAAATAGAGCACATAATAAGGGGAGAAGGAAGGTCGGTGGGAAAGGGGTCAAAAGGAATAGATCAGGGGGAATAGGTGGGAATGTTTATATAGTATTCCAAGAAAGTGTGATATCTTAATTTCAATTTCAATTTCAAATTCAACTAAACCACTCTTACAAAAGATTCTTATTTTGTCAAATTCATCATGACATAATATCCATTTTCTTTACATGTTCTATGTTTACGATTAATTAAGTTGCTTCAATAAAGATAAATAATCTATCATAATCACCAAAAGTTCATATAATAACATAATATTTTATATCCAATCTATTTATATCCCAAACAAAAATCAAAAGATAATTATTTAATTATATTCAATTTGACTAAACTACTTAGAGAAGATATTAACACATTTTCATTAAAATAAAGATTTTTTTTTCTTATAGATGGCGATAGAATTTGTACCTTATTGGTTACATTTTGAATGTCTTTAAAGGATGTGATAGACTAATTACATTTATACCAAACCCCTACCGACAATTGACTATACGTTGAAAGATGGATATTTAATAAATAAACCACATCATGCACGCAAACTTCTTACCACTATTGTAAAACGACAAAAACAACATGTTTTATATGGGACAAAGTGGAGAATTTTCTGTGATATTGTCTATGCAGCCATCAGCCTGATTTTTATTTAATTAATAAATACGGTCAAATGTGAAGACTGATGACTTCTGTGAAACATACTGGCATTCCTTTTGCAATTTCTCCTCACTTTCTTGGAAAGACTGTGAAACTCATAATGAAGAATAGTACTTATAAGCACAAGTAATGATGATGAATCCAACTAGTGGTTCAACATGACTAACATTTGGATACGAGGGATCAAATTCTCCACTCCGACTGCTCTCAGAAATGTAAATTTTGTTCAACGCGGCTTTGCTTATGTTCTAAAGGGAGATACTGATAAGCTTTCTCAAACACTAGGCACAAAGGAAATCTTTACAAAAGGTTTTTGTGTTTTTTTTGTTTTTTTATCAAATCCTAGAACACTATATCTCTTTCTACCTATACCATTCTTCATTAATCTTTTAATTTATACTTATTTGGCTTTGGGTGTATTTTGTCAGGAGAACATGCCGACATGGGTGAGAAAACTACCATTTTCTTTACTAGGAAATCAAAGCCTACCTCTGGAGAGCTCATTCAAATGTTTTCATCTGTAAGTATTACATTCTACAAAACATTGAACTACTACTCGAGATTAGCATACTGTTTGTACAGTTTTGAACCTCTGACCCCCTATAACTTGCAAGTTAGAAGTTTTATATTTTAGTAACACAAGCGGGCATAATTTTTTTAAATTGCTTTCTATTTTTCTTTAAGGTAAAGTCGAAATCCAAACACGCGGACTGTTGAAGCTCTTTGGAATAACTGGGTTTAATCTATGATTAAAAAGTGTAGACACCCAAAAATGGTCAACACTTGCGAGGTCATACTTTAACATTTACGCATTGCCTCATTTTAGGTTTTTGCGTCGCATTAACATTTCTCCTATGTCACGCACTTGATTTTTATCATTTGCGAGCATCGAGTCATTCTTCTACATTCTCCAATCATCTCACTCTCGAATTTGGTCTTGTCAACAACACTATCCAGTCATGGTTTTGATCGATTTTATCCTGTCGCATCAATGTGTGTATTCATTTGTCATCATTTTGGACATCGTCAATCCTAATTAGGGTTTTGTCCTCTTTTCAATCTTATCATCTGGCGATCGGTTTATCAGTCTTGTCGTTTTACGATTGATTTGTCATCAATCGTTGTCTGTCTCAATTATGTCAATTTGGATCAATTTGTCATTGTTCCTCGTCACTTGGCGCATTTGTAAAATCAAATTGTTTATCGCATTGGTCAGTTATCAATTCAAAATCATGATCGACATTAATTATCTTCAATCAGGACCTAATTGTCATCCTCGCATTGCTAATTCACCTTCTAGGGTTTCATGATTTAATCATTTAACCTTGTGCGTCATTTCTTCCTTTAGGATTAATAAATTACTTATTTATCCTAAGTTTTCTCATTACAATTAAATATTCATTTAATTGGCTAATTATTCCTCTTTGTGAGTGAATTAATTAATAAATGAAAAATTATTGATTAATTCACTAATTTCTAATTTTCTAATTTCTTAATTCCAAATTCAATTTCCACCTATTTCTCTCCTAAATTTATGGAAATGACATAGAAATTTGTCATAAATTGTCATAAATTCTTGACATAGAAATTTGTCATAGAATTTGTCATAAAATTGTCATAAATTGTCATAAACCTTTTGCATAGCAATTTGTCATAATTTGTCATAATTGACATAATTGATTTGCAATTTCCATTTGAGTTGGATCATGCTAATTTGTTCATTTCTCCAATTTCTCTATAAATTGGATGATTTTTCTTCAATCAATCCGAATCCTTAATCAAACTATCAAACTTACGCTTCTAGTACTCTTGAGCTTTTCATCAATCTTGCTTTCAATTGTATGTGCACTTGTAGGTGAGATCCACAAATCCATTGAAGAGGAAAGAAGAACAATGGAGCCGCATGGAAGAAGCATCCAAATTGTTATATGGTTTGCATGATATTTTCTTTTAAATGCTTTGTTTTTATGCCTCTATTGAGTGTGCTTGGGATTAGGTTCATTGCAATGAGTGTTCTTTTGATTGAGTTATCATGTCTAGTGTTTTGATTGAGCTATTACGTTTAACTTGTTTTTGATGATTCCTAATTCCGATGCTACAAAAAATATTCTCAAAAGAATATTGAATGGACACAAATTTTAATGATGTTCATTAAATTGAGTGGTCTAAAAGATCTAAAGTCACAATATTGACATATTTGTAGATTTCTTTTCTTCATTAAGGAGCTTGCTAATTAGTGAAGTGTTGTCTACTCAAAAAGTTTGTTTAGACTGTTTATCTTCAAAATATTTTCAAATTACATGTGGATATCTTCATATGTTGCACATTCTATGATGAAGTGTCACTTAATTTCAACCACGTCTTTTCTACAAAAGACATAAATTCTTTCTTTCCACTTTTCTTTGGGGGCATTCCATCTACTCAATTCAATTTAAGTTGATGAGAGTTGGTCTTCAGCTCTATTACTAAAATTCTAGTCTTACCTTTAATTGTAGCTTAAAATAAGATTTTTCATCATGCTACCACATGGTATTAAATTATTTGACATAATGTGTTTATTTCTGTCATTTTGTTTTGTCTAACATCATTTTTCTATTTCAATCTAAATGTTAAGACATTTATTCACCTGCTTGTTATTTTATTAAAAAATAATAATTTAATTCATATCTTCATTTTTGAAATGATTTTGCTAATTCTTAGAATTTTGGTGATTTCTTGTGGATGCAGGCTGCTACTGCGAGTGTGAAGGATCCACAAAATCTAGGAATAAGTAAAGGACCTCCTCCATAGCATGATAATCAACCAGTCAAGGCTCCAGAAAAACCAAGCAAGGATGCAATGTCTGATCCAAAGAACCGTAATGAAAAACCAAGCAAAAAATAACTAGAGGACTGACACAGATGTATGCGTAGATTAGTAGTAATAATGCAGTCAAAGTAGTGTTAATTTTCTCTATGTAGTTTTGTTTAACCATCGCATGCTTGTCAGACTGTTTGAAGTATTGGAATATGATAAAATAATATTTTACCAAGGTTAAGAAAGTTTGTCTTGATTGTTTTGCCATATGGAAAGCAAACCTTGTGATTGTAAATGTTGCATTAAATTTGTATACCTATGTCCTGCCATTTGGAAATAAAACCTCGTGATTGTAACTGTTGCATTAAATTTGTATACCTATGTAGTTATTTTAGATGATATTGCAAAAATATATAATTACAGTATTTAACTATATCTTTTGTCCAAGATATATCCATATTATGCTTTTCAGTTATTTCAACTGAGTGAAATTATTGTGTTGTGCACGTCACATCTTTCCTTTCTTTTTCTCTTTTATTGAACCAAGCAAAATACAAGTCTTATATAAAAAAAAGGGATAATGATCAATTCAAATTAAATGGCAGAAAATGAAAGAAAAATCTTAGATTAGCATCCAAACTGATTCCAAAAACAACACAAATATCTATCACAGTTGGCAAAACCTACTCAAATAGCCACAGTCAAAAGAATTACAACACGACATAAATAGTGGCTGAATTCGAACCTTTATAAAATATATAATAGATTAGATGGCTCAAAGTGGCATGAGAAAAGACTAATCATAAGTCTTGAATTTCATCGTATTCATAGAATAGCCTCTTTACAGATTTTCTCAGTATAGAGAAAAATTATGCCCATAATAGATTAGAAGATACAAAATATTATTTTCTATTTTTATTAGTTGTTCTCTTAGGGATTATTCATGCATCTGTTGCATGCAATTTTTTAGTGACAAGTCAATCATGATACAAGGAAAAAAAATATTGTTACAATTTTATAGTTGAAAATCATTTTTCCTTATTTAATAATTTCAAAAATATTATTTGTTCCATTATTGGTTTATTCTCGAAATAGTTATTTCGGAAGCCATTGCATTTATTTCATGTTTTTATTGTAAATATTAAATGTGGTTTGAAATTTGTATTAGGAAAAGTCAATAGTCATAAGATATTCCAACAAAATAAATCCTCCTATGTCATGACAAGATATAGAAATAAGAAAATATATAAAAATCTAGAGAAACCTTATATCATCAAGTACCCAAAAGTAAATATTAATTTTTTGTCTCTCAAATAATAATTGAAGATGCTACAATATTAAAATCTCAATATAAAAAAAATTGTAATAAATGCAAAGATTGAAAACTACAGAAAATTGAATCTACAAAGATTGGGAAGACTCCACAAATTGCATTGTATTCATTTTACAAAAAGTAAGATTCATTTGTGTTTTTTGTTGTTGGATCTACTAATACTTCGAATTTTTTAATGTTCTATTTTTTTTGTGCTTGAAATTGCTTCATTTGTAGAAGATTTAAAAATATATATAGTAGCAATCACATCATGATGTGCAATGGGTGTGCTAAAGAGGTGTAAAAGATCGGTTAAGAAGAAAAAAAGTCTATTTTTTACATAAATGTGTGCTATACATGGGGTATATAGGGGTAAAGATAGATATGGGGATCGAGAGAGGTAGAGATATATGGGCAGACAAGGGTGGAAGAAGGAATATGGAGAGATAGAGATAGATATGAAGATAGAGAAAGAGAGACAAAGGGAGAAAAACAAATAGGATGATAGAGACAAGTAGAGGGAGCAATACAAATCAAGAGAGATAGGTAGATAGAGATGAAGAGGTAGAAAGATATACATGAAGAGGGAGAGATATATATATATAGATGGTGAGATATAATGATAAAAAGATAGAGCTACAAGTCGATATAAAGAGGGAGAGTGAGAGAGACAAAGAGAAGTAGAGATAGAAATAGACAAGGAGAGATAAAGAGGGGGAAAGAAAAAGAGAGAGAGATAAAGATATATGGGAAGAGAAAGAGAGAGATAGTGATATATGGGAAGAGAAAGAGAGAGATAAAGATATAAGGAAAAGAGTGGTAGAGCTAGATATTAGAAAGGAGAATAGTGAGTGAGGGAGATATGGGAAGAGAGAGAGAGAGAGAGAGAGAGAGAGAGAGAGAGAGAGAGAGAGAGAGAGAGGCTAAAATTTTAAGGTGATCCTTAATGTCATATACAAATCTTGGTTACAATGTAGAGGCCCATTAATGTGGTCTAGATAAGGTCAAATAGATATAAATCTAGAGAAATAAATATAAAGAGGCAAACAAAGATAAAATATAGAGGTATGGGAAGAGGGATGTATGGAAGAAAAAATGGAGAGATAGTGATAGAGCAGGAAATAGATATAAATATAGAGGTATAGGAAGAGAGGCACGTAGAGAGAGAGAGAGGAGAGAGATGGATTGATAGAGAGAGGGGAACATGTCTTGAGATATAGGTGGAGAGAGGGAGATAGAGGGAGAGAGATAGAGAGATAGAGAGATATAGAGAAAGAGGGATATATATATATATATATATATATATATATATATATATATATATATATATATATATATATATATATATATATATATATATATATATATGGTGAGATGGAGCAATAAATAGATGGAGAAATAAGGAGATATAGTGAGAGGGAGACATACAAAGAGAGATAAAGTGACAAACAAACATAAAGAAGTAGGAGATAATTGGAGGAGGTGGAGAGAGGGAGAGATAGAGATATATGGGAAGATAAAAAGAGATAAAGATAGAGATACAAGAGAAGATAAAGGGAGAGAGAGGTAGATATAGAAAGATGGGAGGGAGGGAGGTAGAGATGGGTAAAGATAGAGAGATGGAGGAAGAGAAAAGGGAGTGATAAGTATAGGAGGGAGATAGAAAAGGGGGAGATATATATATATATATATATATATATATAGAGAGAGAGAGAGAGAGAGAGAGAAGAATAGGGGGCAAGGGAGAGGGATATATATATATATATATATAGAAAGAGAGAGAGAGAGGACAATATAAAGAGATTAGAGAGGGAGATATAGGGAATTAAAAAATTTATATCTCTATATATCTTCATGTCTCTATCTTTCTACTTATCCATCTCTCTTTATCTCCTTCTATCTCTTTGCACCTCTCTCTTTCTCCCCATCTCTATCTTTGTCACGTGCATATGCACATTCCCCTTTTACCCCTTCCTATATATATATATATAGAGAGAGAGAGAGAGAGAGAGATATATACATATATATATATACATACATATATATACATATATATACATATACATATATATACATATAGATATGTATATATATGTATATGTATATATATGTATCAGTCTCTCACACAGATAAACCCCTTGTTTCTCCTTCCCCCCCCTCTCTCTCTCTCTCTTTCTCTTGTTAAGTTTATCTCACTCTCTCTCTTTATTTCTATCCCCATCACTTCCTCTTTCTATCCCTCTCTCTCCCTCTCTCCCCATCACCTCATATTTCTATATCTATTTTCTTGTCTCTCTATTTATTTATTTTTATATATATCACTATCACTCCCCATATCTCTCTCACTCATATACGCACAACTCCCTATTTCTCCCTTATTATCTCAATCTCTTTATCATTCTCACTTTCTATGTATCTCCCTCTCTCTATTAGTTATCTCTATAACCTTTCTCTCTCACACTTTCCCCCTCTATCTCTATCTCCCTATCTCTCCCTCTACCTCTCTCTCATTCACTCTATCTCTCATACTTTATATCTTTATCTCTCTATTACTCTCTATTACTTTTTATCCTCTTCTCACTCCTCTCTATCTCTTTCTACCCATCTCTCTCTCTCTCTCTCTCTCTCTCTCTCTCTCTCTCTCTCTCTCTCTCTCTCTCTCCCTCCCTCCCTCCCTCCCTATACCTCAAACTATATATATGATCTTTTCCTCTCTCTCTCACTATCTCATTCACTTCATCCATCTCTAGAATCTCTCTGTATCTCTTTGTGTCTATATCTTTTTCTACCTTAATCTCTTTATATCTTGATTGCTCTCTATATCACCCTCTATCTATATCTCTCCCTCTCTATATATTGAACTATCTCCCCCTCTTCTTATTTGTCTCCTTACTCTCCCTATCTCCCCCCTCTTATACACTCTCCCTCTCCCTTTATCTTCCCATATATCTCTATCTCTCTCTTTCTCTTCACATATATCTACATCTCCCCCTCTCTCTATCTCCTTTGATTTATATTTCTCTCTATCTTCTCTATTTCTCTACCTCTACTTCTCTCTATTTGTATCTTTATATAACTCTACATCTCTCTCTCCCTCTCACCCTTTCTATATCTCCTTATATCTTTATCTCTCTATCACTCTATCTCTTCCTTTTATTGTATATATGTCCTTCTCTCTCCCTCTACCTTCATTTCTACCTCTATATTCCTCTATCTCATTATATCTTTAAACATATCTCCCTCTATCTATTTGTCCTTCTCGCTCTCTCTCCCTCTCCCTCTTCCTTTAACTCTACACATATATTTCTTAGTTTTTCTATATCTCTCCCTATTTCTTTTTATCCATTTCTCCCTCTCTCTACCTCTATATATATCACTTGATATATTTATCTTAAGACACCGATGCATCTCAAGATCCATTATTTATTGAATTTGTTTCATTTGTTCCAAATCTTGTGTTATCTTTTTTATCTCTTTTTGAGTGTTTATTTGTGTTACCTTCTCATCTTTCCTCTTCATCTCACTCCTTTCTCTTCTCATCACTTGTTGCTTTCTTGGAAACTCTTTACACTACAAGTCTCCATGGACTAGTCTCCTCAATATGTTAATTGTTTTGGTATCCCAATACCTTCACTCACACAACTATCCTCCACCCAATAGGATTTTGGAAGATGCACTCTCCAAGACGTCTTCTACCCACTTCCTTTCAATGGAAGAAATATGAAAACCTTCTACCCAATATAATTACTATTGGAGGATATAAGTCATCAACCCTCTTTCATAGCTGCAAAAAACTTTCTCTCGTAGCTCTCCTATCGTAGTGCATGTCATGCACTCTCAGGGTCCTCTAGCTCTAATACCAATTTGATGTAGAGTAGGGGTAGCTCCAAGATTTAGACAAAAATATTCATAAGGTTTTCACAAACAAAGACTTCAAACAGGACTGGTTACTAACCGAGGTATTCATTGCCATGCACATTCCTTTAATATAGTCATGGTATATGGACATATGGCTACCACTAATGATCACCAACACCTTGAACAAGTCTGTGGGACCTCCACACACACTCCTAACACCTTCTCCAATAACAAGGAAGTGTTGGCAACAACAATTAAGGAAAACTAAGATAGGGGGGGTGAATCAGTTTTCACCAAACTTAACCAAATTAATTTTAACTTCAAATCTGATCAAGAAAAATAATAGAAAGATAAAAATCACATCAAAAATAAAATAAAAATGAATGTGGAAAAACCATTTAAGGGAAAAACTACAGTGGGAACCTACCCACAATATGATGATACTCTACAGTAGTATGTACAAATATTTGCAATGGGGAATGCACATGCATCCAGGCATGTTTCCTAGAGCTCACTTCACAAAAACCACAAAGGGCTATAACCCTAGGAAGGCTGACTACCTTATAAAGATTGGGAAACAATCCATATTACATGAACTGAAGGGATAGCATCTACAAATGCTTGATCCTAGTTCAGAGTAGGCACATATACTCAAACTCTTATATTCACACTTCTGTACACTCTTTCACACACAATTGCTTTACTCCTTCGCTAATGAAAGATCAAAATGATATTCACATATGCAGATGTCTCTCACAAATGAATATTGCATTTATTTATACAATTCATTAACCGTAACCTCAAGGTCTGCTTAATGCATAGGACCTAATTACGAAATTACATCACATAGTACATAAATCAATATGTGGACAAATATAATATTGGTAAGGATATATCATGAACCCAAATAAAATCCTCAAACACACAAAACCAATAAATGTCTTGCCAACATCATTCACAACATGCAACACCGATCAGGTCAGCCAGAAAGTCATATGACATGAAGTATACAACTAGACCAATAAAATTTTCAATAGTAAAAACCACGATCAATGCAGACAACTAAAATACATAGAACGGGATCAAAGAACATCAACACGCAATGTGAATTCCTCTGTAATAACCACAACAACTTCAATAACTAGAATCATTGTCATTTCATCACTGGAGCTCAAGAACACCAACTGGAAAACTAAAAGATACACTTGTGAAGTTTCAAATCATGAACCATCCAAAATGAGGACACACATGATCATCCCAAACACTTTCCAAAATTGGCACGGTATTATGAATCAATTCTAAAGCGATACAAATCAGAAATCACAACTCTATAATACAGAATGAACAAAAAAACCAATCACCACATTGGATCACATAACTCAATCAAATCACCTTCCAGATCACTAAAACTCATACTACATCAACTAGAGATGAGTATCTCAAAACCCAGTAATATTTCAATCACCCAAACCAAATCTCTACAACACCAAAACACAAGAACATAGGAATATGTTGACATCAATGACAACAACACATTCCAATAACTCTAATATCCAACAATCTCCCCCTTTGGAATTAATGGCAACAAAATAATGTGAAAAATAATTAATGAAAGAAAGAAATCAACTCCAACAATCTCTCTCGTAGATCATGCACACATAGTTCTCTACCTCAAATAGATAAGGCAAATTCTCACATGCTTCTCCCCCTCTTTGACAACAAGGCCAAAGACACATACAAATCATTATTTTCACACTCTTACCATATAATCTCTCTCCCTTAGATACACATTGAACAACTCTGAACAACTAAATCACACATTGACTACTCCTCCTGAGTAGCAGTACCCACTCATCAGTCTGGATATCAAGATAAGACTATGATGTCCACCAAATGGATGTAAATAAATGCATCTAGTTCACACTAGGAGTGTCAATCACCCCTAACTTATCTATCAGATATATAAATGTATCTGCAGGCAAAGACTTCATGAAGATATCTACAATTTGTTCTTTTGTAGATATTGATAGCACTATAATTGTCACAATATATAATAGTAGTGTCATTATAAACAACTCTAATATCCTTTAGCATCTGCTTCATACAAAGTACCTCAGTACAATTGCTAGCAGCAACAATGTATTTATCTTTTGCTGTAGATAAACAGATAGGATTCTACTTCTTACTTTCCCAAGCAACCAACTTCTTTCCCAAAAATAATTCTCCATCGATAGTGCTCTTTTGGTCATCAACATCACCTACACAATCAACATCTATATAAGCATTTAAAGTGATATCATCATTCTTCAGATACCACAAACCATAAAAAACTCTTCCCTTCAAATATCTGAATATCTTCTTCACAATAGTAACATGACTTTCCTTAGGATGAACCTAAAATATTGCAATAAGACATACATCATTCATAGTGTCAAGTCTAGTCCAATTCAAATATAAAACTCAACTAATCATATATCTATGTAGGGTCAGATTAGCCTTCGAAGATTCATCATCTTTTATCATTTTGCATCGAGTTGTCATAAGAGTTCCAACAGGTTTGGAATCATCTAACCCAAACTTCTTCAAGAATTCCTTGATATACTTTGATTGAGATATAAAAATGCCTTTGTTAATCTGTGTAATTTGCAATCCCAAAAAGAATTTCATATCTCCTATCATAGACATCTCAAAATCCTTTTACATATCATCAACAAACTTCTTACTCAAATCATCATCTCCTCCAAAAATAATGTCATCAACAAAGAATTCAACAATAAAAATATTATCATTATCAATCTTGAAGTATAAGTTACTATCAATGTACTACCTTTACAGAATCTCAACTTCATCAAACACATGTCCAATCTGGCGTACCAAGCTCTAGGTGCTTGTTTGAGTCAATACAATGCTTTCTTCAATTTGCATACCATGTCTCCATCTGTCAATGAAAATCCATCTAGTTTCTCAATGCAAACTTCCTCTTCCAATTTACCATTCAAAAAGGCTGACTTCACATCCATCTGATATACTTTAAAAAAATTATGAGCAACATATGCAAGAAATAGTCTAACAACTTCAATTCTAGGTACCAGAGAAAAAGTCTCCTTAAAATCAATAACTTCCATTTGTGAATATCCTTTACATACCAGTATTGCTTTGTTTCTAACAAATTCTCAATCTTCATATAGTTTATTCTAGAACATCCACTTAGTACCAATTACATTCTTGTCTTTAGGTCTCGGAACAAGTTCCCATGTATTGTTCTTCTCAATCAGTTTTAACTCTTCTTCCATATATTTTACCCAATTTTTATCTTTACAATCTTCAATAACATCTTTAGGCTCAATCTTGGAAATCAAACATGTTTCTTCAGTAGAAATTTTTCTCCTAGTCATCACACCTTTATTTTTATCACCAATAATCTAATTCTTTGAATGGTTTAATCTTACATAGATTCATATATGCAAGCTTTGATTTTCTTCTCATGATTCTCATCAACTTTCCCACTATATTTCTCAATCTTTTGTTGTAACACTAGTAGGATTTTCTCTTAGTAGAATATCCAAAAAATATTCATTTATCACATCTTGAATCAAATTTCCCTATATCCTCATCTCTTTAAATGATATGAAATTTTCTTACAAAGATTCTAAAATATTTAACTGTAGGAATAGGACCAAACCATAACTCATAAGGGGTCTTACCGGAATCACCTTTTATATGCACCCGGTTGAATGTGTACACAACAGTGCTAACAACTTCTCTTCAATATATATGTGGAATGTTTCATTAAATCATCATAGTTCTAGCAGCATCCAAAACTATTATGTTCTTCCTTTGAACAACTCCATTCTATTCAGGGGTTCGTAGAGCACATAACTACCTCCTGATTCCATGCTCTTCACAAAAGAAAATAAACTAACTAGTAGTGAATTCTCCTCCTCTATAAGATCTTAGATGCTTCAACTTCAGTCCTGTCTATATCTCCACTCTAGCTTTGAATATTTTGAATTTCTCTAGTGTTTCATATTTCTCCCTTAGAAAAGTCAGCCACATCATTCTAGAATACTCATCAATCAGTAACATAAAGTATCTATCACCCTGCAAGCTTCTCACTCTAGAAGGACCACATAAATGAGTATACACAAGATCCAATAACCCATTAGATGTATACAATTTTCTCTTGAATGAATTTTGTGTTTTCTTTCCCAATTAACATTCTTTACACACCGAATTAGTAGGCTTCACTATCTTAGGAAGATATATAATAGCTTGAGTAGAACGTATCTTAATCATGCAATCAAAGTTCACATGACACATCCTTCTATGAAACATCCAACTTTCATCAATTTGGGAAATCAAACCACTTTTCTCACCAGTAGTTCCTGATGCAATTTCTATACCAGAGCTATTGAAGATCTTACATTTCCCATTCTTGAATTTTAAATCGTATCCCTAATCAACCATCTATCCAACACTCAAAATATTATGCTTCAAACCTTCAACATATTAAACATTTAGTATTATGCTTACCATCAATAGAAATAGAACCTCTACCACAGATTACACAAGTTTTGCTGTCTCCAAATCTTACTACACCACTATCATACTTTTCCATATTCACAAAATTACCTTTATCATCTGTCATGTGATGTGAATAGGCACTATCAATAACTCATTCATATTTCTCATCAATCTTAGTAGCCAAGGTGTTCTCCTCAACAATGCATCTTTTAGAATCAATAGGTACCAGATCCTCTTCCTTGATAGAAATGAACACAAATTATTATTCTGAATTCCATTTCTCATGCTCATAATCTATCACACCTTCATCTACAACATAATAAAAAAATCTATACTTGCAATTAGGCTTGTAAGGCCTATCATAATTTGTCATTATTCCATCTCTTTTAGGGCATCTAGAAGAAAAATAACATATATTCCATGAAAAAACCTTCAAACGTAACTTCCCTTCATACTTACTGACTCCCTTAGGCGGCCTTCTTGTAATAAGAGTGTCAAGATCTTCCAATTCTCTTTCGTGTTCTTCTATCGCTCTTATTTCCCTTTCATATTTTGAAACCCGAGTTGAATTCTCTCCCAGATCATACTTCTAATTCCTGGATATAGTATCTTTAAATGTAATCTCAATTTTACCATGTGATTTACCAAGTTCGCTCAATTCAAAAGCAACAAGCTTACCAGCTAGCATATCTCTTGTCATAGTTGTTACAGTCTGGATCTCATCAATAGAAGCAACTTTGTGTTTATAAGTAGGAGGCAAAGATACCAACACTTTAGCTACAATCTCATCTTCTTCAAGGACTCCATAGACACATCTAATGTTTAGTGCAAGATCATTCACTTTAGCCATAAAGAATGAAATTTTCTCATCTTCTCCCATTCTCAACAACTCATACTTCCCTTTCAAGCTCTGCAATTTAGTAACTTTTACATGTTTATCTCCTTCATACAAGGTTTCTATCTTCTCTCAAATCTCATGAGCAGTTTGTAATCCCATCACATTAGTCATCTATGCATTAGTTGGGACACTCAACAATTATTCTTTAGCTCTTATGTTATGTTCAACATCTTTGATCTCAACTCAATAACATGACCATTCAGAGGAACATTGTAGACATTCTTTGTGATCTTCCAATAATCTTCTCCAAGACAATTCAAGAAAACCTCCATCTGGTTCTTCCATATAGTATAATTAGTTCCATCAAATCTTGAACTCTCCTTTAAAATAAAGTTTCCATGTCTAATCTCCTCAAGTGATCAAGCTCCTTCCATAGGATCTAGCTTCGATACCAATTGTTGGCAACAACAATGAAGGAAAACTAAGATGGGGGGTGAATCATTTTTTACCAAACTTAACTGAATTAATCTTAACTTCAAATATGGATAAACACCACATCAACAACACACAATTTTTGATGTGGAAAACTTGATTAAGGGAAAAAATATGGTCGGAACCTACCCATAAGATGATGATAATCTATAATAGTATGTGTAAATGTTACAATGGGGAATGCACATGCATTCAAGCACACTTCCTAGAGATGACTTCTAAAAAACAACGAAGGGATACAACCCTAGGAAGGATCAAAGGCCTTAAAAAGATCAGACAATAATCTAGATCACATGAACTAAAGGAATAGCATCTCCAAATGTCTGATCAGAGTTCTGGTTAAGCACATCTACTCAAACGTTTCTCTTTACACTTTTGCACTCTCTTTTTCACATCTTCGCTTTACTCTTCTTCTACTAAAAGATCAAAACAATATTTGCACATGCAAATGTCTCTCACAAATAAATATTACATGTATTTATATAATTCATCCACCTTAACCTCAAGGTCAACTCAACACATAAGACCTAATTATAAAATTACATCACAAAGTACCTAAAATCAATATGTGGCCCAATACAATGTTGACAAGGAAATAGCATGGACCAAAATAAAATCCTAAAATATGCAACACCACTAAATATCTTGCCAAGATCACACGCAACATGCAACACCCATTGGGTCAACCAAAAAGTCAAATAACATGAAGTATACACCCAGGCCAATAAAATCTTCAATTACGCGCACCATGATCAATGCAGACTGCCAAAATGCATAGAACATGATCAGAGAACATAAAAAAGATATGAATTCTTCTTCAATTACCACAATAACTCGGATAACTAGAATCATCACCATTTCATCACCAGAGCTCAAGAACACCAACTGACAAACTGAAAGATACGCTTGTGAAGTTCCAAATCATGAACCATCTAAACTAAGGACACCCATGAATGTCCCAAACACTCCAAAATCTACACAATATTATGAATCAGTTCCAAAGCAATACAAATCAAAAATCACAACTCTGCAAAATTGAATCAATGGAAAAACCAATCACCACACCAGATCACATAACTCAATCAAGTCACCTTTCAAATCACTGGAACTCATACTAAATCAACTAGAGATAAGTATCTCAAAGCCCATTAATCAACATCAACGTATCTGCAACAAATCACCTAAACCAACTCTTTGCAACACTAAAACACAAGAATATGTTGACATCAATGACATCAACACATTTCAAAAACTCTAATATCCAACAAGAAGACCAAACCATGCCTTAATTTATATTCGAACTTTCTCTTCAATGAGTTGACAGTCTAAGACATTGTGAAAATTAGATCAATAGTCAATTATTTTCATATGCAAACCTAAACATGGAGCCTTGCAACTTTGAGACATTTTTAAAAATGTCAAAAAAAACCTATCCACAAAAAAATTAACCATTTTCGCCATACTAAATGGGAGATATGGGTTTTTTTGTGTTTCTAGAAACCTTGGGTAGGGTTTGGGATTGTTTTCACCAAAAATGCAATATCTCTCTCAAAACTCAAAAAAAATTGATGTGGAAAAGTGGATTAGAAATTAGATTCGCAAATATTTTAATCATAATTGGTTTGAGATCAAGATATGGAATATAAAATTTGTACCATGTGTTTGCAACAAGACTGTTACATGAAAATCTAGAAGTGGCAGTCACTAAAATAATCATAACTTTCACAAAACATATTGAAAATTAGTCAAACCAAAAGGATATGAAAGATAAAAATACTCCCCCACTTTTCAATTTTATTTTAGGCCAATGTCCATTTTTACTAGTCCATACAATGCAAATTACGGTCAAATTTCAAAAAATTACAAGGAAAAAGTAGTGAAAATGATGCATATCATTCATTCAATCTTCTCCAAACCTCAACAACCTTTTTGGTAATGGTTAAAAGGAACTATTATTCTATTGAAATCATTTTTTAAATTCCAACCAACCCAAATGAACTCTTTAACAAATTTTGAAAAGTTGTCATGGCAATGTAAAAAGTTGTCATGGGACTTTGACAACAAAGTAGCAACTTTTACACCTTTTCACCAAATGACCCAAAAACTTCAATAATAGTCAGATTTGATCACTAATGGTAAAAAATGACCTCATTTACATCAAAACTTTAAAAAGGACAGAAACTCAAACTTTTCCTCCTAGAGGTATGATAGGCCTGTGTGCTCCCAAACCTTTTTTGTTATCTCCAATTCAATTTAATTGTTCACTCTCAATTTCACATACCTTTTAATTCCTTGATCATCCTTCTCTATCAACCTCAAAAATTTTAAAGTTTCTCCAATTATATTGTTATTCCGATGCACATTCATGGAGGGATTCCTCTTGCCAATCTTGGCCCTACTTGAAAGCTAGTGTGGGTTTGTATCTTCTTCTTGGGCTCATTAAATTCAGTAATCTATCACTTAGAGAGATAAATGTAGGTGTTAAATTATTTTTGAATCTTCTCTAACTTCTCTTTATATTTTAGACAAAGGATGTGTTGGGTTTGGGTAGGTGTGAATACGAACATCTTTTTGTCATTCATAGAGAAGTCTTTAGGGGAGAATAGGTAGGTGCATCCTTGTGAGAAGCTGGGTTGACTAAACAAGAATGAATATACCATAGATTTTTATTAGTGGTAAAACATATTTAAACAGACCTGAAATCCTTCACAAATAGATTTATTTAGGATGTAAAACTCACTAATAGAGCATAGAAAAATGGAAACCAAATATCAGCTAAACAATAGTAGATAAAGATAAATAAATAAGAGAATGGACTATTGCATCATCAAGGTTGTGGCTATAATACCAGCCAACTTGAGGAAACAACAATCTTGACTCTAAATACGAGAATAACAAAAAAAAATTAAAAAAAAATAAATTTTATTGTCCTCTTTCCTTATGCAGATGCACGAAACCTCCACCTTCCTTAAACTCCACCTCAATAAGAGCTACGAAAAAGCAAATCAAATATAGGGCAATAGCAGGCCCCTTACAACACTACCCAACTTCTCATGCGAAACATGTCTCATTTTCAATAAAAAAAACAAGGGTGTAATCTACGAAAAAGGAGGAATAAAACATCTTACAACAACTTCAAATCTTCGATATAAGGATTTTTAGGATATCCATCATCTTGAAAACATGGAGCAACTTGAACAAGAACCAAAAAAAACACTTCAAAAGGAGCAACCTGAACAAGAACCAAAAAAAACACCATATCCACCACTAACCAAAACAGAAATCTAAAACTAGCCCAAATGAAATAGAGGCTATAGTCTCAGCCAAAGGGAAAAACACTAAAACACCCACCGCAACATGGGAGGCTACACCTTCCAAGGAAAACAAACGCAACAAAACTAGGGGCAACATCTCCTTGCTGGCCACTCCAAAAAGAAACATTGCATAAAAGGGTAATATTAGAAAATGGGTGAAATAAATTCATACCAAAATAGCATAACTCCTGAAAAGGACATAACTACCCAAAACCAAGCCAAGAATGCCACAGCCAAAACTAGTAGTAGAGGAATCACTACAAACCATAGTCAAAACAACCTTCTTAGGACTAGGAACAACTCCACCGGGAAGCTCCCAAATGCCAGCAAAAGAGTCCTCCACAAACATGAAGGAAAAAAGGATTCTAACCAAAGGATCTTCAATCAATAGAATAACAGCCACCATGAGCCAAAACTCACAAGAAAAATAATTGTAATCTGTAGAAAGAAATAATGGGGCAAAAAATAGGGGAAGGCCTCCACCACTTTACTGTAAACACTATCAACGGCCCCTTCAAAGAAAGATCCCATCGAACTTGGGAAACCAAAACCACGTAAGAGAGAGGGAAAATCAGAGGCCCAAAACAGGTAAGGAACCCTTGACTCATCCAAAGCAAAAACATTATTCAGACTAAAGACCTATCACAAATAAGCCTATGCTAAAAAATCTCAACACTGCCAACCACAAGCAAATACAAGATGACCGAGGAAAAGTTGTCATCATCTTCCTCCGAATCAAAGGATTCATCTGCATAGAACACCCACTGTCGCATCCTCGAGGCACTCTCCTGCCCAACAAGTTCAAAAGCCTACCTCTACAGCTGCCACTGCACTCTCTTGCAATTTTAATTATTGATTTGAACAACGATAAAATTTAATAAATATATTATAATTATTCATACATCTTGTTAGAAATTATATTTTGCTAATATAAATATATTTAGTCCATATTTGTATAGTCTTTTACCCATGAAATTAAGTTTTCTCTAAAATTGTTCTTCATTTATATGTTAATATATTATATCTCAAAATTATTAATTAAATATTATAAATAAATTTTTAATATTTAATATATTATATTATTCAAATATAAATATTAAATAGAGATGTTAAATTTTATATAAATAATTTACATATTATATTTTCTATCCAAAAAAAAATCATTTAATTAGTTAATAGGCTATATATAGCTTAAACTTTCAACATGAATCAATACATGGTTTGCTGATTTTTTATTGTCATAAAATGAATCAAATTTCCCTAAATCATATGAGATTTCCTCCCCTCAAGCATAAAAATAGATATTAACTGACAGTCAATATGCTCATTTGGAAGCCCACAAAAATCTTGTCTTTAGTTCAAAAATTGATCAAATTAATGGTTAGTGTTTAAGTATCTATGTATCATTGTGAAAACCGCTAAGAACTTTCAATACTACAAATGCATCAGCTACACTTTAAAATGATTATAAATAACAAATAGAATAATACTAAACCTTGTCTACATACAATCTTCTAGAAAATATTTGTTCTTTATCTTTATAGAAACCTATCCAAATTTTATATATTTGATAAAATGACAAACTTTAATATCTACATGGGGTTCACCCCATAGCGTAGTGGTATAGCTACAAGCCTCCCACAATGGAGGTCGCAAGTTCGATGCACGGGGCTTGGCCCCTCTCCACCCCCGTCGTTTCACATCTCGTTGCACTGGTCTGCTGACTTGGCAGACAAAGGTTTTCTTTGGCCAAAGAGTTTGTTCTCTATTGGTGCACACCGAGGATTGATTGATAAATTTTGCGCATGCTCTTGGCCCCCCCGATGCTCATTGGTCGATTGCTCTCTGTTGTTGGCTAGGAAATTGACAGTTGTGCTCTCAGGTTGTGTAGGATGCTTCAGAAAGAGGATGCTTTGGCCCTCGGTTCAAAGATGAGGTCCTCCTTGTGATCTCACTGGTTCATAGCTCCAGTCAAAAGCGCTTGCTTAAAAAATAAATAAATAAAAATAAAAATAAAAACTTTAATATCTACATAAAAAACAAAAATTTTCCTATCGTTATTTAATATATGTTAAATGTCTTACCCATTGCCTCAAACATTATGATAGAAAAGGTGTTTTTAGTTAGTATCATAGTTGGGAATTCTTTTGTTGATATGTATCCAAAACATGGAGCATATATGCAAGACAATAAAGTGTTTAACAAAATTACTAAAAGAAATGGGGTTTAATAGAAATGTATTCTAAAAAGGCATATAAATTTCAAGTACATAAGATGAACCTTATTTTGTACTTTAACTATTTACAAAATAAACATCAATATATTATTTATAAATATTATATTTGTTTTACTCAATATATTATATTTATATTAAATTTGTTTGTTATTATAATGTAGACATTTTCGACAATTTACTAGGTTACCTTAATATTCTTGTTGATTAATGTTTGAACCTCCACCAAATTGAATTTTTTGTCCTCCATGTTGTAAAACAATTCCAATGTCTAGTCTATTCTCACATATTTTATATAGACATCTATGAAGAGAGTAGTAATTACAATATTTATTGCAAGTTTAGTTGCATAAAAATGTATTCAAAGTAGGATTTTATAAAAAAATCCTTTTCCAATTTTGTATATGCTATGGATCATATGATTGTAGTTAGGTTTCCATGTTGCATTCCAAAAATGTGTACTAGCTAGACAATGATCTAAGAAAAATCAATCTTCCAAGTTTATAAAAAGTCCTTTTTCTACTTTTGTATATGATATAAGTTCTGCAATTATAGTTAGGTTTCAATGTTTCATGCCAAAAAGGTGAGCTAGCTAGGATAAGATCTAAAAAATCCATCTTCTATGTTTTTACAACCAACATATGTTTTATGATTGTAGTTAGGTCGACAAGAACTTATTTATTTTGTTGGAATCCAAAAAAAATACTTATGTACTTTATTTTAGCACTAACAATATGTAAGCGTTTTATCAAGGTACACATGCTCTATTCAAGTTTTTTTGTTTGATATGCTTTGCAAACTTGTCATGTGATCATGGATAAAATAGTGAATATATAGAGAAAACAAAAATTCTACAAATAAAAAAAATGTGTGTACAATGATATAATTTTTAATACACTTCCCAAGACAGTTTACAAAATTGTTTGGGAGTAGATTGGATGTTTAGTCTATATTCAATCAAATTTAATTATATAATTGCATTAAGGCATGGGATTTTAGAACTATATCTTGATTATGGAATCACGAGTTAGAAACACAAGTTTATTTTTGAGAATTGATTTAAGCACTTTTACTATCAATCAATAGACTATATTACGAGTTAGGTTTCAGTTGGAAACATGTCTCGCATGTAAATACATGGCCAATTAGAAAAAAAAAATTCCATAAATTGCTCCATATATCTCATACATATAATAAAAGAATCGAATAATATTACATTCAATTACAGTTCATCTCATCATGAGGAAATATTGGGATAATTAAGACTATGATAATGTTTTGCCCTAGCTAATTCACGTGATCTATGCATCATGTCCATCTTGTCAATATTTAATCATAAGATCTAGGCATTATGCATATCCTATCACATTAACAAAAGTAATGGTATCATAAGATAATGGTGTCTTTGATCTCCGTGAACCCTCCTACATTTGCAAACTGTGAGACAAGAACATGATTCTAGCACTTTTTTACCCAACCACGAAGCATAACCTTCTATGAAATTCTTCCCAACTAAACAAATAATCAACCTTGCATAAGGCACCTAGAAATATGGAATCAGTAGGTAGGATGAAATAGAGTGTAACATGATATACCCAACATACAATTTCACATAAATAGAAAAATATATGCATCTAATATCATGATATGGCAGAGAGTAAGAAACACAATCACAAACAAATGGATTCAAGAAGCTTTGCCCAAAGCATCTTTTCAAGGTAACTATTGGTAGATATCAACAATAGAGACGTACTCTTCTTTGTTTATCCATATTTGGCACTCATCCATAATAACATACTAAGTTAATCCACACGCAAAGAATAGTACCACTAAAAGAAAAGAAATCTAATCTCCTCCCATGATAAGTATACATAGATTACTCACACATATTAAAGAGTTGTATTTATATTTGAGGTACGTTTTTGGTTTAATAAAATTTAATCAAGGTTTTTACTTAAAGAATGTTCATAATAGTATTAATCTTGACATCAAGGAGAACACAAACATTAGTTGATGAACATTTAATAAATTATTTTATCTGTCTAAGACATACAAGAACCCAACTATGATAAACTTCACCAATGACTATTTAATATTTGTATATATGTATAACAACAATACCCTCTTCCTAAGTAGATTCATGTTTGATGTTTGATAAAAGAGTTTTGATTAAGGTAAAGTACGAGAGGGCCCAAACCTTTACATAACAACCAACTAGGTGGACAAGCAGGAGGAACTCATGAGTAGTGAGATAGAAGTTTAAAGGGAGTTTCAAAACAACGAGATAGAAGTTTAAAGGAAGTTTCAAAAAATTTCTCTCTTTCAAGAATAACTTCCTAAAGTTATAAAAGTTCTCAAGAAGAAATATAGCTGACTCAAAACATTTTGTCTCTATATATAATTATAATTTATTGTGTAAATATATATATTATATGGCAAGCCTAACCTAAAAAACTTTTATAGAGTTTAATATGTGACTTAAATTAATCTAAAACTTTATCTTTTTTATAAATTTTAATTTCAATAGAAAAAGACAATAATTATTATGAATCGTTGTGCTCTTTCTTTGAAAGTGCCAATTACACAAAAAGGTTCTAAGGTGTGGACGTGGCATGCCATGTAGGAGCTATAACTGTCAAACAAGCTAATCGCTGCCACTTTGTATTGTCGGGCATCGCTACTTGTTGCTAGGTAATAAGTTGGCTTATGGAGGTGTGAGTTTTTTGCATAGTAGGAAGGCGATTGTAAAGTATTACTGGCCACCATGTTCATGCGGGCGCTGAGCATGAGTATAAATCAAACATAAATAAAAAATTTCTTGCATTTCAAAGTGAAGACAAACCAAATTGACATAATAAATCAATCATTGGTCAATGTTTAAATTTGCAAATTGAAATCTATAGTGAATAATAAGTTATTATTTTAATTGTTTCATTCAAAGTCTAAAGTGTGTCGAATAAATGAATATATACAAAAATCAGTCTGTGACATCACATTAAAAACAGTTTGTCACCAATTATAAGGTAGTATCTTGATTTTTTTGTGATAACAAAATTAATTTTCAACTACATTAACTATTACTAGAGTAAATATAGTTAAACTTTGTTGATATGTTTATTAATAGCTGTTTGGAGTAAATGCAGAATAATCTTAATAAATAGTTGTTTTTGTTTGATTTGATATTATATTTAGTTCTATTTTTATATCTTTAATTCAGACATCACCACCTAATTTTTTTATAATTATAATGCATAATGTAGTTGTAGAACATGTAGAAGTGATTTGTTTGTATAATGCATTACACTTGGGGTCTATAATGAGGGAATGATTATTTGATCGAATCTCCCAATGTCTTTTGGAGTCTTCTCCGAATCCTTTGGATAATCTTTTCCAAAATAAAAATCACCAGCCACATAGGAAAGGTAGATCCATCTCCATTCATCTATGTTGGGTTTTTCTTTTAAATTAATTTTTTTATTGTCTATAAAATTTATCTTTTGAAAACAATTTATTTATGTTTTAATTTTGTATTTCTTTCAGGTCAGTAATTCAATATTAATTATTGTAAACATGGCTTGATTAGAATGATGATAGATAAATATTTGATCATTTTGGTCACTAATTTCATTTCTTAATTTACACTGATGACTATTCTATTTCTCTAAAAATTCTAAATATGGTAGAAAGAGATTTGTAAGAGATTTTTAAGAGTATTCACGACTTATGATTTATTAAAAATCTGATCCCTTTGTATGATTCGATAAATGTTTATATTCTGATTCAAATTCTCCCCAATAGTGTTGGTTCTACATCGATTAAATTTATTGCTTCCCTCAAATCTGTAAATAACCTTTCTAAAGCTTGCGCTGAGCTAGTAATGTACCATACAATAGTTCTGTTAAATTACTCTGTGAAGGGGTTTAGTTCTACTCGAATATGACAAGCTTATTACTGTAGATTGCCAGCAGAAGCTTTCCCTTTCACGATGCAAAAGGAGGAGTAGTTTTCAAGTTAATACTGTCTGTCCTTTGCGATCCTTTCTGGGCTGTCTGCTACTCTGTGAGATGGCTGACCTGGCAAAAAAATATAAAGTTGCTTGCTCCAAACACCCTATGGGCAGTAGTAAACTTGTGAGGATTTTCAGGCGGAAACTATGGAGAAAAAAGCAATTCACCCCACATCTTCTCAGAATTTTACATACCCTTTCTTTTCCTCCACGTTGTACATGAATTTCCTGAAAAACCTTTTAGTTATAAACAAGCAGAGAAAAGATAATGGAATGAAAACAAAAAAAAATGTAAGAACATAATAATGCATAACATGATAGTTTAACATGGTTTACCAATAAATGGCTACATCCACCAAAGCAACAAAATCTTATCTATTAACCAATATTCAATCTTACATCTAGTACATAGACTGCACACATATATTTATACATTCATATTCAGGTATGAACTGAAGAGTTGAGGGAAGCAAAAGGTCATGTGACTATTGGGCTTCACATCCCAACAATCTCCACCGTGAAGACCAACTGGCACAGCCATGCACTTTGACATCCATGCTTCTCCATTTCGATCCTTACATTCGAAACAGGCTCATGGAAGAATTTAATTTTGCTAAACTCTGCTCACGAAAACTTCGAATGAGCCTTCTCCAACTCAAACCAGAGTCAAAAACATTTTCCGACACAAATTCACTGATTATGCCAAAATCAGAAACATCAATGTATAATACGAAGCCTCCATCGAGAAATGAATCTTTTAATAAATTTGCAACTTCTGAATTGCAAACCTTATAATCTAGGTCTCTGGTCTCTTCGCACATTTTCTTAATAAGTGCATCCTGACATTTAATGATAGCAGTACGAACCCTCCCCGCCGTCACAGGCGTAGCCTATTCTGGGAAAACGTTGTTTAACGATCTTCCCAGCACCATCATTGCCGCCAACTTGTTCTTCTTATTCCCCTCAACCTTTGCGGGGATTTCAAGAAATTACCACACACATTCTCCATCGTCTTTTCTGTCGTTGTGTTCATGGCCATCGTCCACCTGCAGTGCACTGTCCTTGTCATGTAGCTTCACAAGGGTGGGAAGGAAATCGGCTGGCGAGAAACAATTCTCACCCTGCATCATCATGCATTGCTGCACCAAATGAGTGTGACTATGGAGGGCATTCAACAATCCCGTCGAACTCCCGCTATTTTATGCTTTAGCCTCCTCTATCATCTCTTCATTGTTTCTCAAAGCCCAAAAATGGTACCTCATGGATTGATCAAACATTTGAAATTGTTCACTATTATAGAAATTTCCAATAGCAATAGGCGACGAAGTTGAGAGGTCATCATTCCTTTGAAGCGACCCCCTCTCACATGAGCTAGACTTTGGACTCCTCAACCACTTTAGCTTTTCTTTCTGCTTAATCTCTTCCGCTAACTCCACCTTCATTTTGGCTTCTTTCTCTGACATGCGAGACTCTATTTTGGAGCCCCTGCCACTCTCGTCGGGACAAAGCTCAAAAAAGCCCGCTAGAATGTCCAATCGAGAACCTCCGACTGAGATGCCCTCCAGACTATGCACAACTTGGTTCTACAAAAATGGTGTCGTTGTTAATCCCAATCCGCTGAAATCTATAGTAGTTTCGAACAACAAAGGACTGGCATTAGCCTCCAAAATTGTGGGCTTTGACTGCATACGGGATGCCACTACTAAGGGACACATACTCCTCCCTAAAACTGAAACATTTATATTTTTTTCCCTGCACCCAACCTCTGACCATAAGATAAAATCCCACTCGACTACAATCCTAATCTGGGAAGACATGGCATCAATTTGGGGTGAAGGGTCGCAGGGTTTTCATTCAGCGTCTTATGTTCCCAATCTACAACGGCCTTGGTGGTGATTTCACTGAACACCATGTCTTGGCTATAAAAAATAGACAACCTGTCTTCGTCATCTTCACTAGCGGAAATACACTCTCGTGGTTCTACCTCTTCCTTCTTAGTATGCCTCTCTTGCATCAGAGGTTGCTTCCTCAGAGCATCTTCATTCTTCATGGGAATAGGGTCCTCATAACCTTCCAAACTTTTGTTTCCCTCATTCATATCTTCACCATATCTATTCACTCTCATCACATAGGCAACAACATCCCCTGTAGCAGTCGTAATTGCCCAATGACTGTTAATTGTAACACCATCCTGGTACTCATCCTCCTCTTCATTTGAATGATCTATTATTTTCTTATAATTCCAACAATTCTTTTTGATGCGGCCTCTCTTGCCACAATACCAACAACTACCATGTCTAGGCTTGTAGTTTGACTTTCTTTGTGAGTTCTCATGATCTCTTTTGTTCATCCCTCTTTCTTCATCGTATTCTTGAATCTTGTCCACAAACTTGGCATCTTCTTCTTCATCTTTCCATCCATCCCACCAAAGTACATGGCGAGTTTTTTAAACTTTCTCTTCCACAACTTCACTCCCTTTCGAATCTAAATCGCTGAGAAATTATTTGATGACAAAATCAGCTTCATCCATCTCTGCTCAAACCAAGCACTACTCTGATAACAATTATTAGTTATAAACAAGCAAAGAAAATATAATGGACTGAAACCAAAAACAAACACAAGCACATAACAATGCATAACACGATAGTTTAACATGGTTCACCAATAAGTGGCTACATCCATCGAAGCAGGAAAATCTTATCTATTAACCAATATCCAATCTTACATCTAGTACATTGACTGCACACATATATTTATACATTCATATTAAGGTATGAACTGAAGAGCTGAGGGAGCCAAAAGGTAATGTGACTATTGGGATTCACATTCCAACAAAACCCTCCTCAAATTTATTGTGGTGCATATCTTGCATCCTTCATATTTTGTTGAGTCCATATTCTTGAGGCATTCTATCAAATAGTTCACCTACATCATCTACACGTCAACACGTTGGCCATAAAAGTATTGGAGCTAGAATAATACCACAAAACTATGAAGAAATATGATGTGTGATGTATAAAGTTTGTATAGAAGAATGTAACAAATATTAAATACAAAGATGGGTTAAACCCTACTAGTTATTGTAATTACAATATTAGGAAAATATTAAATAATTTTGTCGTGAAATTGGTCAAAAGATAAACTAGTTGAAACTATGGTAAGTGGCTTGGCACAAGACTCTACACTAATTGTGATTTGATATAAATAATACCATGTTAAAATGTGAAAAGATGAGTAACCTTGTTATAATTTTAAAAATGAATAACCCAAAATAACTAGTGCAAATGAATAAAAAAAATACTCTAAATGTAAATGATACAAGATTAAAATAATAATATAAATTTATCCTCCAAAAAAGAACTACAAATGCTAAAGAAGGAAAATAGTATTAAGAGGATGTAAGAGAAAATAGCTTCAGAATGCAATTACAATGTAATAAAATGGAATGTCAAGACTAGCTAGGAGTGAGTATATATAGAAAATGAGAAAAGGCAAAGGTGGAAAATATGACCAATGAAAAGAGCCCACCACAATAGTCTAAATAGGCAAGTTTAACTCTCATAGAAGATGTTGACACATTGTACCCACTCACATTAATATTCATGTTATAAATCCTAAGCAATCTTAATTATAAGCAAAGGGAAAACCTAGGAATATAAAAATAAACAACCAACTAGGAAATACAAATCTACACTTATACAAAGAACGTATGCTAAAGCATACTAATATTTGAGTAAATGAATTTTTCTGTAGCTAATGGGAATTTTAAAATTTATTCTATTAAACTTAAAAACCCTTGTAAATTCAATGATCAAATTCTTCTAAACAATCGAAAACCAAATTAGTGAATATTCTATGATTCTAATAAATTAATGGTTGAGCTTCAACAATTTCCACACATAAATGAGAGATGTTTGAACATTAATTGAAGGCATTTGAGTTCAATTTTGTGAGGGTATATTAAAAAGAAGTGCCAAACACTTTGATATTTATAATGATAAAATCAAGCACGTCTACAATTATAGAGGATAAAGGTTTTCACAAATTCATCAATGACATGACAAGAACTATTGTAATGTTCACAATCCTTTTCCATCCTTTTTCTTGTTTCTATATTTAGATAAACTATTGATCCTTGAATCTATTGATGTTGAATAGTTATGATAGTTCTAGCTAAACAAGTATCAATGTTATATAGATTTTATGTTTTTGTTAGGATAATCAGTGGACAACTGAGAGGGGGGGGAGGGGTGAATTAGTTGTCAACAAATTATGAAGCTTTAAGCACATAAAACCTTCTACCGAAGAGCATAAACCAAATACCAAAATAGAAAATATATCAATTAAGCACAAACATAAATAAAAGAATAATTAGCATCCATTCACAACACATAACACTGAGATTTGTACGTGGAAAACCTGATAAAGGGAATAACCATGGTGGGAATCCTACCCACAGTCAGATATTACTTCTATAGTAAATATGTGATTACAATAAGATGGGCCTGCACATGCAAGAAGGCACATTGCCTAGAGCACAATGCTCATAAAGAAAGAGCCTCACCGACTACAAAAGAAATCTAGACTACAATTCGGAAAGATGAATGAACTGCAAGAATAACATCTCTTATTCTTGAGTACAGTTCTGGTTAAGCTCAACACCGAAGGCCTAAAACCTCTTACACAAACCCGGTTTGATCACCTATGATTGACCAAAACCTTTGCATATAATTACAACTTTATTCGAACATAGATAATCCCATAACCATCCTTGACCATGATCTACAAACAGATCTTACATCATATTTATACCAACCCAGGATGTAAACAATTAGGTTAGCCACCTAAAAGATAATACAATAAGTCCATAATGTAATCTCGCAAATCAATGATAAACCAAGTCAGCTTAAGATTGAAATAAGATAAACCAATCAATAAATCCAACCGGTAATGCATCGGGAGCAACCACCAACACATTACATAAACTGGTCCATTACCTAGCAGAATATAACCAAACCTAAAATAGGTCACCACAAGCCAAATGCAACAACACCGATCAACTAGTACATGAGCACGATAACCATAAAAATCTTGATAACCTTCTAGAAACCACACCAACACCACTTATCAAATCCTTTGAAAGATCTTCAATAAAGCATTGGTGGTAAAACCCTTACCAGTAACCAAACAACTTACTAGAACAAAAGATAATTTCTAGATCCTCAAGTCCCGAACCAATTGAATAGGATATGCATCAGGAACACATGAATAACCAATCCAAACCAATTCTATAAACCAGAGCATACCGGAGATGATCTCCAGATCAACATCATAAACCAACCACTCTACCAAAACTTAGTAGACAACCAAAACAACTAGTGTTGATATCAATGACAAACATCAATGCAACATATAATCGATTCCTCCAAATTGCCAACAATCTCCCCCTTTGGCAATTATAGAAATAGTAGATGTGAAAAACATCCAAGTGCTAAGAAAATGCCAAACATGTCTCCCACAAACAAAGGAAGATACCCAAAAATCTCCCAAAAATGATATAGCAATAAAGTTCTGAACTGATAAACCAAACTCCTATGAAACATATCTTCATTAAGCTTTGATCTCTCCCCTTTGACTGATATTCCTCTTAAGCTCTTTTTTTCACATGTATATCTCTCCCCCTTTGACATCAAAGAAAAATCAAAATAACCTTTGAACCACATAGTTGACTACTCCCCCTGAGTAGTAGCACCAACACATCAATCCAGAATGAGTAATAGTTATGATAATGCATACCAGACTTATGTCAATCTGCATCACTCAAGTCTCTACCAGAGGGGCAGAAACCCCCAAACTATCTATGAAGTACTCAAATGATTCCTTAGGCAAAGGTTTAGTGAAGATATCTACAATCTGCTCTTTAGTGTTCACATAAACCAAATTGAGTTCATTTTCTTCCACCTTCTCCTTCAGAAAATTATAATTGATTGAAATGTGTTTTGTCTTAGAATGAAATACTGTATTCTTTGATATGTCAATACAAGCAGAGTTATCACAGTGAATAACTATCAGGTCATTACAATCTACTCTTATATCCTTCAACATTTGTTTCATCCATAGAACTTGTGTATAATTAGTAGCAACAAGAACATACTCAGCCTCAGCAATAGATAAAGATGTACATGATTGCTTCTTGCTAATCCATGAAACAAGTTTCTTTTCAAGAAAGAAACCTCCACCGGATGTGCTCTTCCGATCATCAATATCTCCAATGCAATTTGCATATGTATATGCACAAAGTGTAAATACATCATCTTTAGGATACCACAAATCATACTCAGTTATTCCTTGTAAATATCTAAAAATCCTTTTCACCACAATCTCATGATTCTCTCTAGGATTGCTTTGATATATTGATACAATACAAACTGCATTCATTATATCTGGTCTATTTTGTGTCAAAAATAACAAACCTCCAATCATAGATTTGTACTAATCCTAATTTAACAAAGCTATTATATCTTTCTTTGTTAATTTCTCACTTGTAACCATAGGAGTACCAACCAGTTTAGAATTTTCCATACCAAATTTCTTCAACAACTCTCTAGCATACTTAGTTTCATAGATGAAAGTACCTTTGTTAGTCTGAGTAATCTGCAAACCTAAGAAAAATATCATCTCCCCAATCATAGACATTTTAAATTCACTCTTCATTTTATCAGAGAATTCCATACATAACTTATCCTCACCTTCAAAAGTGATATCATCAACAAAGGCCTCAATAATCAATGTCATCATAAGTGATCTTATAATACAAGTTACTATCAGCATTACCTTTAGTGAAACCAAACTTCAAAAGATATTTGTCCAATCTAGCATACCAAGATCCAGGAGCTTTCTTCAATCCATATTAAGTTTTCCTTAACCTGCAAACCATGTTTTTATCATTTGAAAGTGAAAATCCTCCAGGTTGCTCAATATAGACTTCCTCTTCAAGATCTCCATTCAGAAATGCATAGTTAACATCCATATGATAAACCTTCTATTTCTCATGGGCTGCATAAACAATGAATAATCTCACAACTTCAATCCTAGCTACTAGAGCAAAAGTCTCATCACAATCAATTCCTTCCTTCTAAGAATATCCTTTATATATCAATCTAGCCTTGTTCCTCACAACTTGTCCATCTTCATTCAATTTATTCCTAAAAACCCATTTAGTTCCAATAACATTCTTATTTTTAGGCCAAGGAACTAAAGTCCATGTGTTATTCTTTTCTATATGTTTTAATTCCCCTTCCAGAGCTTTCATCCAACATTCATCTTTACATGCTTCAATAACTGATGCCAGTTCAACTTGACAAATTAAACATACCTCTTCAGCTGCCAACCTTCTTCTTGTCATCAATCCATTGTTCTTGTCTCCAATGATCTGATCTTCTGAATGATTTAACCTTACATATCTAGGAGTCTTCTAATTTTCTATTTCCCTATTGTGATCTTCAGTTACTGTTAAGTTTTCTGATGCTGCTAAAGTAATTGGCTCAACATTCTATTCTAATGGAGGTGCTACCGATTTAGTTATGATCATTTCCACTTCCAATTCTCTCTCATAAGTTCTTATTTGACCTCTATACTGCTCATCCAAATTTATATTAGTAGTTTCCACAATTCTTTGCAATCTTTTGTTATAACATCTATATGCTTTACTTTCATTAGAATAGCCAAGAAATATTCTTTCATCATATCTAGGATCAAACTTTCTAATGGAATCATCTCTTTTTATATAGCATTTGCTACCAAAGATTCTGAAATACTTAACTATAGGTGTATGACCAAACCATAACTCATAAGGTGTCTTATCGATGTCTCCTTTGATATGAACTCTATTGAATGTGTACACCACCGTGCTAACAACTTTTCTGCAATAGATATGAGACAAATTAGCTTCCATCATGATAGTTTTGTTCTTTCTCTCCACAACACCATTATGCTGAGGTGTCCGAGGTGCAGACAACTATCTCCTTATACCATTCTTCTCACAATAACTATTAAATTCCCTCGATGTGATTTCAGCACCTTGATCTGACCTTAAGTATTTAATCTTCAACCATGTCTCTGTCTCAACTTTTGTTTTAAAGATCTTAAAAATTTTAAACGCTTCATATTTCTCCCTGAGAAAACTAATCCACATCATTCTAGAATAGTCATCAATGATTAGCATGAAATATCTATCACCCTGAAAACCTTTTATTCTAGTAGGACCACACAAATCAGTATGAATAAGATCAAGAATATCATTAGATTTGTCTTATATACTCTTAAAATAAGTTCTTAATTGCCTACCCATTTGACATTCCTTACATACCGGATTATAAGGCTTCACAATCTTAGGTATGTCTCTAACTGCCTTAGTTGAATTGATATTTACAATGCAATCAAAATTCACATGACACCTCTTATGCCATAGCCAAATCTCATCACTTTTTGCAATCAAATATGCCTTTTCACCAGAGTTCAAATGAAAGATGTTACCTTTAGTTTGAGTACCGGTCACAATCTCCAATCCAGATCTGTTAATGATTTTGAATTTTCCATCCTTGAATTGTTATTGAAGTCCCTTATCCACCAACTGTCCTACACTCAAAATATTATGCCTTAAATCTTCAACATAATAAACATTATCAGTGTTATGCTTACCATCCAATGATATAGTTCCTCTTCCTTTGATCATGCATGCTTTGTCATCTCCAAATCTAACTAGACCACCATCAAAATCTTGCAAAGATAGAAACTTATTTTTATTTCCAGCCATATGATGTGAAAATCCACTATCTATCACCCATTCATCCTTGTCTTCAACTATAGTAGCAAGGGCCTTCTCCACATTTTGAATAACTGGTTCTAGGCATCTTCCTTGGTAGCCAAGCATACCCATTCCTTTCCACTATCTGATCCACTAGCTAAATCTTTTATCGGTTCATCATCAGAGTCATCAGTCACACCTTCCTCATCCACATAGTAACATTATTTATCTTTGTTCCTTCTGTACTTATGATTGTTTTGATAATTATGGTTAGGCCTAAAAGATATTCTGTCTTTCTGCTCAAATCTTGAAATTCTCTCAAGACATCTAGATGCAAAATGACCTATCTTATTACATGCAAAAAATTTAAAAGGTTATTTTCCTTCATACTTACTTCCTGTCAGACCTTTAGGTACTCTTCTAGCAAATCCTCTAGTACTTACTTCCTGTTGGACCTTTAGGATTCAATTTACTCAAACTCTTCATCTTCACTCTTCATATCATCTAGTTCCTTTGCATATAGTATTGTCCAATCATTCTTGTGGGTTGATGATGTAGATGCATGAAAATCAGATTTACTCTTTGCAGCTCTAGGAGGACCAAGTTTTCCAAGCTCAGAAGAAGATAACTTTTCAACCAAAGTATCCCTATTAACATAATTGTTAGACATTTTTCTAAACTCATTAATTGTAGTATCCTTCATCTTATAAGCTTGTAAAAAAGCTCTCAATACTTTAGAAACAATCTCATCTTCACTTAGAGATTCACCACAACATTGAATTCCCATGACAATTCTATTAACTTTTTCCATAAAAGTAGTAATTCTTTCATCTTCCTCCATTTTGAGGTTTTCATATCTCACCTGGTAACCATCAAGTTTAGTGATTTTAATAATAGGTTTGCCTTCATTCAAAGTCTCCAACTTATCCCATATAGCTTTAGCAGATTATTTGTCTGATATTCCCATAACTTGCTCATTAGAAAGGGCGCTCAAATGAGCTTCTCTAGATCTACAATCATTTTCAATATTATTATTGAAATCTGCTAGAGGATGATTCCTAGAGTTTGGATCAGAAGGAGTATAGCCTTTCTTAGTGATCTCCCAAATTTCCTTGGTAAGACATCTTAGATGATTCTCCATCTGAAGCTTCCATACCCTATAGTTTGTTCCTTCAAGCCTAGGGTTGTGCTTCTGGTAAGCAATAGAATTTAAATGATTATTTTCCATAGGATCTTCCTCAAGGTGGTTAAGCTTCTGCAAAAAGGACCAATCTCTAATACCAATTGTTAGGATAACCAAATACCAGAATAGAAGATATATCAATTAAGTACAAACATAAATCACAAAACAATTATCATCTATTCACAACACATAACACTAAGATTTGTACGTGGAAAACCACGGTGGGAAGCCTACCCACAGTCAGATAATACTTCTGTTGTAAGTATGTGATTATAATAAGATGGGCCTACACATGTAGGCAGACACACTATCTAGCACGCACTGCTCATCACAAAGGAACCTCACTGACTACAAAAGAAATCCATACTACAATCTAGAAAGATGAATGAACTACAAGAATAGCATCTCCTATGATTGAGTATAGTTCTAGTTAAGCTCAACACGGGAGGCCTAAAACCTCTTACACAAACCCGATTTGATCACCTATTATCAACCAAAACATATTCATATGATTATAACTTTATTTGTACACAGATAATACCATAACCATCCTTGACCATGATCTACAAAGGGATCTTGCATCATATTTATACCAACTTGGGACCTAAATAGTTAGTTCGGCACCTTAAAGATAATACAACAAATCCATATCATAATCCCACAAACCAATGATAAACCAAGTCGGCCTAAGATTAAAACAACATAAACCAATCAATAAATCCAACCGATAATGCATTGGGAGCATCCACCAACACATTACATAAACCATTCCATAACCTACCAGAATAGAACCAAACCTAAAATAGGTTGCCATAAGACAAATGCAACACCACCGATCAACTAGAACATGAACATGATAACCATCAACATCGTGATAACCTTCTAGAAGTCGCACCAACACCACTTATTAGATCCATCAAAATATCTTTAATAAGGTGTTGTCAGTAAAACACTTACCAGTAACCAAACGAATTACTAGAACAAAACATAACTTCCAGATCATCAAGTCCTAAGCTAACTGAATAGGATATGCATCAGGAACACATGAATAAGTAATCCAAACAAATTCCATAAACCGAAGCATACCGGAGATGATCTATATATCAACATCATAAACTGACCACTCTACCAGAACCTGGTAGACAACCAAAACAGGTAGTGTTGACATGAATGGAAAACATCAATGCAACAGCTAATCAATTCCACCAAATTTCCAACAGTTTCCATTACACTTTTTCATTTGTTTTTTCTCAATCAATTTCAAGTAAATATGTTATGAATTTTTTTTCAATGTTTCAAACAATATTTAATATATATTAAAATTGTATTACAATATTCTATAGGCAACAAAAAAACCTTCTTTAAAATGTTAACTTACATATAATTTTCCTCCAACGTAACTCTTGCACCTCCCTCTCAATCCAAATACTAGTTATATTAAAAATTTAATAAATTATTTAATATAAAAAATAACAAATCTTAAAATTAACGTTAGAATGTCATGTTATTTTTTGTTGAAGTATTAGATTAGTTTATAGTTAGTTTTAGATTGGAAAATAAATAAATATGTAGTTGCTAAAATTTAGTTAATGGATGTTGGTTCTGGTAAATTAGTTAGAAATAAAATGATAACTTTATAAAGAAAATGTTTTGTTTTGTAAGATCATCTCAATACAATCAATTGAATATCATTTTCTGTTTTGGTCTGATTTTCCTCTTGCATTAGTTTTGGTAGTTTGGACAGCTATTTTCTAGAGACTTTGGTTAGAGTGAAGACAATTAATTAATTAGTTTAGTGATTCCTTTAGGGACATCTAGCAACCAATTTGTTATGGGTTGTTAAGGTCTAATTTATCTCAATCTTTGATTGATATTAAATCTCGGTCATTGGTTTTCCAATGAGAGTAGTATAAAAGGAGGTCATTGGGCATTTGGAGAACACACACTTGAGAAATATTTGCAATGCTAGCAAATGAATTTATAGTCTTAGCAAATATTTTTGCAATAAGAGAAAGGGCACAGTGATAGTGTTGGAGACACTAGGAGTTAAAATTCAGTAGGAGAAATTGGGAGATGAATTTCCGAAGTAGGATATTGCCGGAGCTTTGCTAGTAAGAGGCAAGGAGTTTATGTATCTCTTAATTTGCTGAAGTTTAATATAAATTCCTCATCTACAGTGCTGGTTTTCCATTCAAGCTTTGTCCAGGGACAATTTGTCCAAAAGTATCGTGTTCATTGTGTTGCATATTTTCTTTTTGTGATTTTATTTGTGAAGTTGCAGTTGTGTTATTTTTCAATATTTGCTAAGAATTAATTTTTGGCAGTCAACTAATCCATATAGGATAGAAGATTAATAATTAATAGCTACAATAGAATTTTTACATGGTATCAGAGCCAATGTAAGGGTAGAAAAGGCTTAGCATAGGCATAGGAAGAAAAATCAAGGGTTTATAAAACCCAGTTTGACCTCTTTATTATTATTATTATTATTATTATTATTATTATTATTATTATTATTATTATTATTGAGATGGCCTCAATAGGTTTAATAGATCAAGATATATTGGATGGAGCCTCAAATTTTGGTGTCTCGAAAGCAAAAATTTCATTATTGCTGGAAGAGAATGGTATCGAGGAATATGTGACCAGTGTTGTAGTTGTACCTTCAAATCCAACATGACTCTTAGCATATAAGAAGGAAGATGCCAAGGCGAGGAGGGTGGTTCTTGACGGTGTCAAGGATCATATTGTTCTACATATTGTAGAGTTAGATACAATGAATAAAATGTGGGATGTCATTATGAATGTTTACCGGAATGCTACCACTAGCTAAAAGCTAATTCTCAGAGAAAAGTTAAGAAATACCTAGATGAACAAGGGAGAAGGAGTTACAAGTTACCTCACAAGGCTTAGACTTGTCAAGGATGAGTTGGCAGTTATTGGAGATAAACCTAATGATGATGATCTAGTATGAATAGCCTTAAATGGGTTTACTAAGAAATGGGATGTCTTCGTTCAAGTTATTAATGGATGAGATACCTTACTGAGTTGGGATCAACTATGGAGAAACTTCACCCGGGAGGAGCTTAGACTAAGTCTTATCAGTGGGACCGGTACAAAAAGTCAAAAAAAAAATGAGGCAAAACAAGAAAATGTTTCCCTAGTAGGAAAAGGGAAAGCGAAGAAGGGGTCTAGAAAAGGATCAAATCCACAAAGAGAGAAGAAGAAGAATAAGGACCTGTCTAAGATCAACTACTATGACTATCATGAGTTTGGCCACTATGTTAGTGATTTCCCACAAAAGGAGAAGAATGAAAAGAAAGGAAAGAAGTAGATGACAACTCCAACAAGTGTGAATAAACTTTCCCGTAGAATGGAGGATGAGTTTGCACTCATAGCTTGTATGGCTAGCTCAACCTCACAAAGTGTTTGGAATATAGATAGTAGGGCATCATTTCATATGACAGGAGTTAGAGAGTACTTCTCTAGTTATAAGGAGTAGGACATCAAAATCCAAATTTCTATGGGGAACATGTCCAAACTCAATCCAGTTGGGAAAGGGATTGTTCAATTTCAGAGGGAGAATGGCAAGCTGATTCCTATTCAAGACATGTTGCATATGCCAGGCTTAAGTATGAATCTGATTTAGGTATCTATTATTCGGGATAAAGGTTACAATGTACTCTTGAAAGGGACACATGTGTTGATCAAGCATAAAGATTGGAAATCTCCTATAGCTATTGGAGTTAGGAGCAGTCGGCTTTATAGGTTGCAATTCGATACTCCTAAGACACTCATGAGTATTAGTAATCTTAGAGATCAAGGAGAGATATGGTATAGGAGGATGAGCCTTATACAACATGGATCATTTAAATTTCTTCGTGAGATAGTGACAACTATTGCAAAGGTGAGCACAAAGCATGATGATGTATGTAAGGAATGTGTGTTGGGGAAGTTTGCAAAAGAAACTTTTCCAAGGAGTGACACCAGATCTAAGGGTGTTCTTGATCTAGCACATTCAGATATATGTGGACCAATTTCGACGAAGTATCTCAAAGGATACAAGTTCTTTGTTACTTTTATTAATGATTTCTCCAAGAAGACCTGGATATACTACTTGAAGACCAAGGATGAGGTCTGCAATCACTTCCAAGAGTCCAAAGCTCTTATGGGTAATTCTATAGGCATGAAGATAAAGGTTCTTCAATCAAATAATGGAGGCAGTACAAAGGAAAAGAGTTCCAGGAGTTCTGTACCACAAAAGGAATCAAGAGAGAGTGGACTGTTCCTTACAATTTGCAACAAAATGGGGTTGTGATGCAGTCAAGATAGGGAGATCCAATGAAGAACATCCTCATCTTGCAACCTAAACACAAAACACTTTACTAGATACCGGTAACCGATAACACAAAACCAAATAAAGAAAAAAGAGAAACCAGTAATACAACCAAGATACATAACCAAGAATAGTATAAATAATTCTTATAATGAATTACATATGCTACATGCTGGACTACAACCTAGGATTACAAACAATTCTTACAACATAATATAAGATTCTCGGATCATTTATTCATCAATTCAACCTCCGGTAACAGTCTATTGATTCAACACTGATCCAGACCTCATCCCTTTTGGCTTTAGTCTTAGAGGACCAAAATTTTGTTGGTATCTGCATCTTCACTCACTCTCTCTTTATCTGATCTCTATCTTTGGTCCTTTGTCTCTCAAATGAATCTTGAAACTTTCACTTTATATGATCCACAAGTATTAACTAATCGATCAAGTTAGTGAAAGACCAACCGGTTCATAATGAAACCTATAAATGATAATATGTTGGTCCAAATCACCAAGAACATATCTAAAATGCCTAAAACATCATGCAATCCTCTGAGAACATTGGAAAAGAGTCAAGAAACATTAATCAATGGTCCACAAGTCACATAAATCAATCACAACCCAATTCAACTTCACTCAACAATTAGCAAGACTAACCAGTAAGAACACATCAACACCGGGCCAATACTAGAATCGATATCTCACCGGAATTAAATCCAAAAACCATGAATCTCAAACATGATTAAGAAAATGAACTCAGGAGGGTAAATCTAATTCCATAATGCTAAATTCCCAAACATGAAGAAATACCATGATCTCCAAGCAACTCCATAGGTAACTGCTCCAACTGGTTTGAACTACTCTGGTGCTCCTGCATTAGACTCTCAGGGTTAATTTAAAAGTGAGTCCCATCACTTGATCAGGTTCGGTGATCGATTACAAGGTACTTGCAACTAACTCAGGGGTTCGAAGGTCTTACTATAGATTTCAGTTGCCTCTCCTCGATGGTCTACAGGTCCACTCTGCAGCCTGCCTCAGTCAACGATCTGTTCAAGTCTCCACCCACTAACTGCCTCAAGCTCAAGATCTAGGTTCGGCCGTCTACTTGCAAACATTTCTCTGCCTCACGTTTGGTGATCTAAACAAGTCTACGAGTTGCCTCAACTTTCTTTCCAACCTACCGATTCTTAACTAGGTCTTCCTCGATTAACAATTTCACAAACTTGGCTCTGATCCCATTTGAAGCAGTCAAGATAGGGAGATCCAATGAAGGATATCCCCACCTTGTAGCCTAAATACAAAAAACCTTACAAGATATTGTTAATCAATAACACAACACTAAATAAAGTAGAAAGAGCAACCATTATCACAACCAAGATACATAATCGGTAATAGTATGAACAATTCTTATAATGAATTACATATACCACACATTGGATGACATCCCAGGATTACAAACAATGCTTACAACAAAATATAAGATCCATAGATCATCTATTCATCAATTTGGCCTCTAGTAGCAATCTGTCGATTCAAGACTAATCTGGACCTTGGCCCTTTCGCTTCATTCCTACCAGACTAGAATCTCACTGTTATCTAGATCTTCGCTTGATCTCTCTTTCTCTTATCTCTATCTTTAGTCCCTTGTCTCTCAAATGAATCTTTAAAATTTCCCTTAATACCATCAACAAGCACTAAGTAATCGATCAAGTCATCCAAAGACTAATCGGTTCATAATGAAATGTGTAAATGATAATATGTCAGACCAAATCATCAAGAACATCTCCAAAATGCATAAAACATCGTGTGGTCCTTCAAGAACATTGGAAAAGTCTTAAAAAATATTAATCAATGATCTGCAACTCACAAAAATCAACCATAACCTGATTCAACTTTTCTCAACACTCTGCAAGACTAACTAGTAAGAACACATCAACACGAAGCCAATACTCGAATCGATATCTCACCGGAATCAAATCTAAAATCCATGAATCTCAAACATGATTAAGATAATGAACTCAAGAGGGTAAATCCAATTCCACAACATTAAATTCTCAATTATGAAGAAATGTCATGATCTCCAAGAAATTCCATAGCTCACTGCTCCAACCGGTTTGAACTACCTCAGTGCTCCTACATTAGGGTGCTAAGAGTAAGAATCATTATATATCAGAGGTGGCAAGAGTTATGCTACATGACCAAGACATGCCATGTTATTTATGGGCAGAGGCATGCAGTATGGCAGTACACATACAGAATAGGGTTCCACATAAGGTATTGGGGAAGATGACACTAGAGGAAGCTTTCATAGGGAATAAACTAGATGTTAGTCACTACAGGATATTTGGAAGTTTTTTGTATTGTCACATTCCAGGGGCTACATGTTCCAAGTTATATTAGACTACTAAAAGGGGATACTTTGTGGCATACAATGAAACCTCCAAGGCATATCAAATATTTATTCTAGGGACTAGGAGGATTATAGTCGGACATGAAGTCAAATTCATGGAGGACAAGGCATTTAGGAGGTCCAGAGATTTTCCAGTAGATGAACAGATTGAACAGCCAATAAAAGCTCCAAGGATCGTTCAATTGAATGAGGGACAACAAAGTGAAAGTACAATTACTAGCACAAGCACAGCCTCAAGTGTTGAGAGTTCGTAAAATATGGAGAAACATATGCAATAAGTCCAAGAGATGCACCAAGAACCCATGGAAGTTGATGTTTCATCCTCTACAATTGGCAACATGAACCGTGGAGTTCAACAGACACATAGGGATACTCAGGAGTTTGTGGGAGCTCCTAGGACGAGCAATAGACAATGAAGATAACCAGCCAAGTTTAATGACTATGTGGCATTAGTTAGTCAGTTAGTAGATAGTAAGCCTTCTAGATATCAAGATGTTGCATAATAGCAGGTGTGGTGAGGTGCGATGGTTGAGGAATATACCTCAATAGTGTAGAATGATGTGTGGAAGGTTATGCCTAGACCAACAGATAGGGCAGTGGTTGGATCATGTTGGATGTATAAGATCAAACATGTTGTTGTTGGTAGCATCAAGAAATACAAGGCAAGGTTTGTGGCCAAGGTGTTCTTTCAAAAGGAGGGAATAGACTATGAGGAGACATTTGCTCCAATGGCTAGGTATAATTCTATATGAGCCGTAATCTAACTTGTAGCACAGATTGGATGGAAAATCCATCAAATGGATGTCAAGATGGTATTTCTTTATGATGAATTGAAAGATGAGGTATACATAGAACAATTAGAGGGCTTTGTAGCACACAATAGTGAAACCCAAGTGTGCATATTGAAGAGACCTATGCATGGACTCAAGCTAGCTCCTAGAGCATGGTATAAGCATATTGATAGATCCTTGTAGGAAATGGACTTCGTGAAGAGTGACACAGATGCTTACCTCTACTACTTGATGGTTTGGGGGTGAGGTTCTCATTCTTATTCTATATGCAGATGAATTGTTTCTAATAGGTTCAGTGGGGCTAATAGAAGAGTGCAAAAGGGACCTTGTGGCAGAGTTCGAGATGAAGGATTTGGGGCTTACATACTACTTTCTACGCATCAAGGTATGGTACTTAGATGGAGAGATTTTCCTAGGACAAGGTAAATACTGCATTGAAATCTTGAGGAGGTTTGAGATGGAGAATTTTAGAGTCGTTTCTACACCCATGATCACAAATTGAAAGAAGGTAGACTCATCTAAGGAGAAGGATGTAGATCCCACCTTATATAGGTAGTTGATTGGATCTCTCATGTATTTGGCCAACACTAGGCCAGATATATCCTTTGCAGTAAACTCTCTTAGTCAGTTCATGGTCAAACCAAAGAGAGTGCATTAGACAGTGACAAAGCATGTGTTGTGGTATTTGCATGGTATAATCGAGTATGGGATTAGATATGCTTGAGGTGATGGTATCGAGCTGATAGGATATACTAATGCTAATTGGGCAAGAAGTACAATAGACAGGAAAAGCTCTTCAAGTTGTTGCTTCGGCTTGGGATCAAGAGTTGTGTCATGGTATGGTAGGAAGAAAAAGTTTGTGGTTCTGAGTTCTGCAAAGGGGGAATACATAGCAGCTAGCATGACAACATGTGAGGCAATATGGCTTCAGAAGTTGCTAGTAGGCTTGTTTGGTGAGAGGGTTGAGACTACTATGATACATTGCGAAAATCAAAGTTATATTAGATTATCTTAGAAACTTGTATTTCATGATAAGTCTAAGCATATAGACATCACATATCACTTCATTGGGGATTGTTGAGCTATAGTATGTACCTACAAAGCAACAGGTAGCATATATTTTGACAAAGGTATTGGGGAAGACAAAATTCATCTTTTTCAGAGATAAGTTGGGTGTCATGCAAAACAACTTCCTCGCTAAGAGGGAGTGTTAGTTTTGGTAGCTTGGACAGTTGTTCATCTATTGTCCAAGAATTAGTAAATAATTATTTTTTTGGAGACTTTGGTTAGAGCGAAGATAATTATTAAAATTAATTTAGTTATTCCCTTATGCAAATCTAGCAACCAATTTGTTATAGGTTGTTAAGGTCTAATTTATCTTAGCCTTTGATAGAGATTAAATCTCAGTTGTTGGTTTTCCAATGAGAGTAGTATAAAAGGAGGTCATTGGGCATTTTGGGAACATGCACTTGAGAAGCATTCGCAGTGATAGCAAATGAATTCGGTGTCTTAGAAAATAGTTTTGCAATAATAGCAAGGGCACAGTGATAGCGTTCGAGACATCAGGAGTGAAATTTTAGCAGGAGAAATTAGGAGAAGAATTTTCGGAGGAAGATATTGTCGGAGCTCTACCAGTAAGAGGCAAGTAGTTTATGTATCTCTTAATTTGTTGAAGTTTAATATAAATTCCTCATCTGCAGTACTTTTTTTCTCTTTGGGGTTTTCCCAAGTATAATTTGTCCAAAAAAACTGTGTTCATTGTGTTGTATATTTTCTTTTTGTGATTTTATTTTGAAGTTGCAGTTGTGTTATTTTTCAATATTTCTTGTGAATTAATTTTTGGTAGTCAAATAATCCATATAAAATAGGGGATTAATAATCAGTAGCTACAATAGAATTTTATAAATCATTAAGATATTTTTGGTTCATAACGCTTGGAAATATGGTTTGATTTTCATGGTAGAGCTGAAGTATCTATTCACTATTACAATCTATCCTTTGAATGTTGGTAATCTTCCATGAAGTTTGAGAAATTGTTTGAGCATAGCTTATATGGTTTTTTTATCAAGTTTGATTTGAAATGCAAGCAAACACTTGTGATGCTCACTCACAAAAGTATATAACATTTGTACACTGAGTTGAAGCTACTAAAAGGCTAATAGATCAAGCATTGGTCATGAGTTCGTATGTTGTAAGAGACATAAGATAATTGCATGCTACCTATACGATGTGTAGAGGCAAATGAAGGTGCAAGAATGATTTTACAAATGCTTTCAAAATCTAAATATTTAATTCCATGTTTAGGATATTCAAACCTATTGTTGGGCAATGTGAACATGTTAAGAGCCCCTAGAAAGGCATGAGGAATATAAAAGAACACAAATCTGCAAAGAGAGATTATAGTTAAGCTATGATTTAGATTCTATCAAGCGCATAAATTGAATGGAAGTTTGTTTTAGGAATTATATCATGGAATAGTAATATTATGGGTAACATAATTGTTTGTTCAATGCAATGTTAGGAACAACTTTAAAATGTCTGAAGATTCACAAAAGAAAGAAGAAGAAAACAACATAAGAGGGCATGATGATTTAAACAAAATACCCACTAAAGAGTAAAGATCAAGCATGTGTAAGTTCCTAGTATCAGATTTATGTTATAGTTTATTTTAGTTGTCTATTGCATTCTTTAAAATTTACATTAGAAACAAGTTTGGCACTCCTAGGAGAAATAAGGATATTATTGGAAATTATTTTTTGAATAGAAACTGTGGGATTATGTAAGGTATAAAGTGGGGAATTAGTGTTCAAGATTTATGTAAGAGTTATTCATATATATGACAAGACAAAGAGAATGATCATCCTAGATACATTAATTATAGAATGAACATTCTAGATATATTAAATTTTTTAAATGTAATGGATTTTTTATTGCTTGAATCCAACATCCTTATTGTTATGTCACCTTATGATTGGACCTACCAATCCATCATTGCTACAGTTGATTAGTCCTACCAAGATTCACATGCAACATCAAATGGATAGAGCATAAGAAGATCAAATCAGAGATTGGAGTCAATGGAGCTAGGAAGATATTTATCATCTTGAGCTAGCTTATCACTTAGGGATGATTCATTGCATGAGAAGCACCCTATTTGTGTCCCTAAAGAAAAAGGGGGTTTGACATTATATGTCCCTTCAAGGAGGAAGGGAGGGGGGGGGGGCGCAATATTTCTTGTGGATGCAATTCATGTATTCATGCTTGATTGGTGATTTGTAGAGCACTTGAGGAGACATTAGACACACTCAGAAAAGATGTGGATTTTCAGAGGAAAGGTGTCTCATGTGCAGATGTTTGGTTAATGATTTGTACAAAAGAGGAGGGATTGTTTACACATCACTTGAAGAGGAATTAGACACACTCAAAGGAGATGTGACTTTCAGAGGAAAGATGTCTCATGTGGAGTACTAGTGGAGGCATTAGACACACTCGAAGGAGATGTGGAATTTCAAAGGAAATTTCTCTCATTGTGCATGAGGTTGGGAGCATTTTTATTAACTGTCATATTGTGCAGATTCTTGCAAGTTCTACAATCAGTTGTCGGTTCTATACTTAGGAGATCCACTGACACAATCAATTCCTTCTCTCTTGGGTGAGTGAGAAGGATTGGTTAAGATGCTTTAATGGAGTATCCAAATGGGTTGTGCTCAATCCTTGTAATGTTCCACTTTGTTTCGATTAATGTAACAAGGAGAGGAATGTTGGAATATTACATTATTTTATAGTTAATTTTAGATAGGTAAATAAATAGCTATGTAGTTGCTAATAGTTAGTTAATGGGAAGTTGTTTCTTGTAAAGTAGTTATGAATAAAGTGATGGCTTTATAAAGACAATGTTGTATTTAATAAGATCATCTTGATACAATCAATTGAATGTCATTTTGTGTTCTAGTTTTCCACTTGTGCTCTCAATTTTATCATACAATTTTTTGTTTGCCATATCGAAAAAATAATTAGTCCATTAAATCTTATAATTATCGCATGAAAGGGTTGTAGGTCAACAAGATTCCCAGTAAAGGATTTTGGTAAAGACAGTAGTTGAGTTGGAAAGTTGCACCATTTGGTTTCATTCTTCTTCTCATTGTCTAATTGCATTCCTATGAATGGAATGAGCATATGTAGGAAAAAATGTGGACTCCATTTTGTATAAGCTTCTTGTAGTATGATTCTTTTTAAAGAATCGGAACATCTCTAGGATGCCAAAACCATCCAAAATGTCTCAGTGATGTAGGAGGAGATAATAGAAATGCAACAATATGGAAGGTGAATCATCATCCATCAAAGGAGAAAGAAATGATAATTTTTTCCAATATTATAGTTGCAACTGCTCTTGTAGACATGCATGTGAAAATTGCATTTGTAAACCTAGTTTCCTTTTGTAACTTCCTCTGCATTGCTCCAAAAATCGCCTCGTTGAGTAGTCATAAATAGAATAAGAATGATCAAAATTTCTTAAAGGATAGAAGTTTTTTTGTTAATCTTAAAATGTATAATCACATACAATGCACATAGGATGTTTTGTAATCAAACATTCCTTACTAAGCACAATTGATATTTGTAACAAAAACCACTTAAAGGAAAATCAAACGCTTACTACAATGACACTCAATATAACCAATAGTTCCCTTATACAACTCTAAATTCTGGTGCATTAAGCGTATTTACGGAGACCACAGCATTGATGTGATCGATTTATCAAGCTATGAAGATCTAACAAAAAAATTGTGCTACCAATTATTGCTTTTGTCTTGATTGAGTGACTACATATGTAAATACCGCTTTCAGTTTTGTAACTTTCAAATCTATTGCTAATTTCATGCATTTACCCGATGCATGCATTAGGTTATCGTTGAGCATAATGATCAACGTTCTAAAGCTTTTAGATATCCCACCAACAAAGGCAAGAAAGATTCACAGCTTCTGCAGTAATATTCCAATTGAAGAGATAATACAACGTAGTAGGAGATAGCAATAGACCTTGACATAACCAAATAAGGCATGCTGTAAAGCCATCCAAGTGGCTGGCAGTAGTAGAACAGTTATGCAGAAAATGGAGTGATGGAGGGTTTTAACCAGAGCTGATTGCAATTAAATTCCTTTTATCCAGGCCACACATAGTATGGAACATTGAATTTTTCTTCTATTTAAACAACCAAAAATGTCATTAATACGGTATGTAGCATTGAGAATAGCGATCTATCTCATGCATCTGAACCATTTCTAACGAAGAGTTTGAGGTAAGTCCAATGCAACCTGATAATCTGCTGTAATATTTAAATGACCAATTAGCAAAGGGTAATGACCCACCAATAAAGTAGAAATGGTGGCCTATAAATATAGTGCCAATCATAAAAGAAAAAATTCTTAGCATAGCGTTGCAAAACCAAAATCACACAAATGATTTTATCTGAGAGTAGGGTAACAAAGTTATAATGTTTTAAATCAAATGTCAATGATGACGACTATGATAGAATGGTCAACTAGCTCAGTAAAGTAGCAGACAACCCATAAAAGATCAACATTAACTTGAAACCTATGCTTTCTCTTGTCTTGTGAAAGGAAAATACTATACTAGCATTCTTCATGGACAATAACAAACGGACAAATTTCTAGTTAACTTTTGAGGACATTTGTATTCAAAATCTTCACAGTGAAAATTGAGAGGAGCTAAAGTTAATTTATAATTAACAAAATAAAGAAGTTTTAATCACTAATTAATGATTGCTCCCTCCACTATAATTTCAGACAGGAATTAATAAAACTCACTACTTCAAAAAGAAACAAAAGGAAAGAGTCTTTTTATAGTCCACGATGTGAGCCATTGTGTATGAGTCTAGAGATGAGTTAGAGCAGTATGGGACTACCTCATACTCCTTACGAGAGGTACCGAGGCGTACATACCTTACGCTCTTGTGAGATTTGAACTTGTGACCTCTCTTTCAAGAACACAAAAGTCCAATCTCGAATAAACTATTACATGATTTTATGAATATTTTGAATAGAAAGTATTTTCTCTATTTTTTTATGTTTTTTTTCATGCCGTCACAAACAAAAATATCTTGACGAAATATATCATCAGTTCCACTAATTTATAATCGAATCTGCTTTTAATGCGCACTACATAACTTTTAGACTGTCAATCACTCTCAGCTCACCGCCTTCACACGGACTTATCTAAGAAAACAAGGAAATGATTTTTAACAAAATTTGAGTAGATGCGAAAGCCATATATATGATTTTGTGTTTCCACTTACATTGACTCATACTCTGAAAAACTTTTCAATTGCTAAACACACAGATACTCTGGTCACAATAAATTTGACTGGGAAAGGGATTGTCAAGAAATACATTATAGCAATGGTCCTCTATATGAATGACATATGAAAGAATCTAAAATAAGAGGATAAAGAAGGCATAAATATAGTGGAAGAATTTATTTAAATAGATTTATATATTATTTAAACTTAAAAGAATATATAATTAAATGGAACGAGATTATGCTTTGAAGTAAGTAGTGAATGTCATAGTTTTTATTATTTAGATAATGATTTCAATAATTCAGATTATCTTAATATTTGTGTGGAAAATATCTTTCATCATAAATCAACTCCATTTAATGAAAGCATTTTCTTCATACTCTGGCTCATGAGGTTATGAGTCCTCGCAATATATTAGGGATTGAGTATCATTTTGTTGTGGTGAAAAAGCAATAGCTAAATAAAGAATTCTTTCTTCTCCAAAAGGAAGATTCCATTGTTGTCAATGAGAGGATTTTTAAGAGTCTTAACCATGTTGGAGCTTTGTTTTGCATGCCTCAAAAATAAAAATCCCCTAAGTCCTTGCCTACTATGTTACAATTGTCTTGTTTTGACGCACCATTTTATAATCAATATGAAAGAGTCTAAGTGGGTCTCCATTTATCAAAAATTTACCTAAATGTTGTCATTTGTTGTCCATTTGTTCCTATAATGTGCTAAAGGTTTAAAAAAACCAAGAAAATTATAACTATGGTGTTTTTGGGTCATTTTAAGGTCTATGATATATATTGGAGTTTCAAAGTTTCCCTTATTAACTTCTCTTTTAGTTTTTACTTCCTAGTAAGTCTTCCATCACAACTTCACCAAGTGTTCTTTTGTGCCTATTAAGATATCAAAATTTTCCATTTTGGAATTCCTTTCATGGAAATTCCTCACCTTTTCCCTTGCCTTTGTCAATATTTTTATGACTTACTCTTACTAGCATGCCTTTGATTGGAATGAGGACTCCTAAATGTTTCACACTAAGTTATATTTTTTAGTTGGTATTTCAGTCACCCCATCACCCAAGTACCTGTTCTTCGGTATGTTTGATCCTTGATTTTTTATGTTTAATTCTATGTATTTTATTAGAGTTTGAGATGTACAAATATCTCTAATGGAGCATTTCTAGCATGATTTATGAGCCAACCTTGATCCTTGACATTTTTCAATATGTTGCTTCATCAGAATAATGAGTTCAAAAATATGCTTATTCAGGTACCTTGTATGAGTTCTCATAAAATCTCAAAAAAAATTAAAACATTATTCATTGATCTAGCACATTAATTTACCTTTAAAGATAGATTTTTGGTTATCTCTTTTTCTTAATATCTTTTCCTTGGTATCCCTAATCTTTATCTTTTATGTTTCCATCTATAAACTTTTTCAAATTGAAGGAAGCAAGAATACATCTAATGTGGTATAAGGTATGAAGTATCCCCAAACTTTGATTACCAATACCTTTCACTATATTGCCATATTAGGATCACAAGTTCAAACATAACCTTATCTACATGCCTTCAGAGATAATTTATTGATACGTCTAATAATTGACACCCTAACAATGACATCAATTATGAGACATTCTTGGCAATCGATTGTTGATAGTCTAAAACTCACATGTTTTGTGTTGGTCATTCCTACCCACCTATTTTTGTAGCTTAGAGCATAACTAATGACTAGATTTGATGCTAGATAATTTATTGTCCTCATCTATTTCACACTTGTAAAAATACCTATGAAAAAGAGAAGCATTTAAGTTTTATTTTTTAAGAGGTCCATATGTTGATGAAATCCTAAAATACATAAGAACAAAAAGGAAAAAAATTAGTATGTTGAAAATGTTTCAAGTGTTGGTGACCTCGCAAAATCTTAAGAGTGTAACAAAGAGAAAGTGAAGAGAAAAGAAATTAGAAAGGCAAGAAAAGAATTCAAGTTTAATGTGTCAAGAAGTTTATAGGTTCACACATACTTCAAAGGTACAATATAAAAAGAGGCAAATGAAAACAAGATGCAATTTTGGTGAGTTCCAAAGCTCCCAAACTCTGTGAAATTCTAACAAGGTTCATAGGTTCATTGGTTAATTGAAATCCTAAAATTCTATCATGAATTTATTACTTTTAATTTTACTAAAATAAGTAAAAGAGGACCTCTATAAATAGTTTCTAAGCTTCACATACCTTTAAAATCTCTAAGAAAAATACTTGATAATTTGTAATTGAAATAAATGGGTAGATTAATGAAACAAATGCACATATTAATGAAACACATGTTGTAGATTGATGAAATAGATGTGTAAATCTCTCCAAAATATCTCAAATGCATAATTAATTTTAAGAAAAAGGTATAATTTGGTGATAGAAGTGCAATTTTATGAGGCAAAATGATTTATGCATGTAATAATTGTGCAATAAAAGGGACAAAGGCACAAAAATAGTGAGAAATTATACAAAAATAGATAACAAAAGCATATAAGTAGGAGGCAAGCATGCAACAAAAGGATGCATATGTGCAAAAACAAAGGTCAATTGTGTCAAAATTGTGAAAAAAATCATCGAGCCATGCTTGTAACTATAAAAGATGCTAATTTCTCATAGAAACATTAATAGTCGGGGATCTGGGTCCCATTGGGCATGCTGAAATATAGAACAAAAAATTAAATCATGAATAATCAATGGATCAAGCACAAGGAATCCTCAAATCAAATATTATATTTTTCTAATGGATTAAGAAATTAATCCGTGCAATTCAATGAACTATAAAGAAATCATACCTATCACACATCAATCTCATCACAAGACCATCAATCGTTTGTGGGAACAATACCTCTTATAAACGAGGATTGAGCAAGAATAATTTTCTCAACAACTTCAGAATCGTATATTGATGCACACAAGATTAGTATTACAATGGTTGAATGAATCCTTATGAAAGGGATGAATGACACTTTATATTTGCAAACCGTAAACCTAGATTAGGTTAGTTCCAAGTGTTAGAATCATAATGAATTTGACAACTTAAGTATTTGCTAGCCTAATCTAATAAAATATAAAAAGCACCTAAGTTTTGTTGAAGCAAATAAAGTAATAAGGACGTAATTATAGAATTAATTTGATAATATCATCATTACTCCAACATCATCCCTTAATATTAATTTAGGGATAAGACAAATATTTAATGATGAATGGGATTCACCCTACAGTGTGACGGTTCGTCATGAGCTTGATTATCAGGTTGTCTCAAGTTAGAGATCCATACTCTATAGGCACTCTTGTGGGGACTATTTGTGCAAATGATCAGTTCGTTGGTGTTAATACCGTTGAAAAGAAGTCTACCATGGAGTCTTGACAGTACAGAGGTTGCTGACAATGAACGAGGTGTTAATGCCTTATTCTAGTGGATGGTAGTCGCAGCACCTGAGAGGAAGACGATCAATGCAAAGCGGAGTGATAAGGTGGCCGAGGAGAGGTGGAAGGTGCAAGGAGTATGGAGAGATAAGGTGGTTGGATCAGTGCAGTGGATAGATAAGGGTGGTGCATGAACAGGGAGATATAAGGAGGTCGAAGAGATAAGGTGCATCGAGGGATAAGGAGTATGAATTCTACAAGAGGCAAACTTAGGAGGTGTTAATACCTTGGCAAAAATAGTAACCATGGGGATGTGGCCCCTCAGTGTGATTCCATCAGTTTAAATCTCTAGTCAAAAGCATAAGAGATCCAATTACTGATTAAAAAAAACATTTAATGATGAATACAAGAATGAATGAGTTCTAACAACAAGGTCTAATTAGGTACCCATGTACAAACTAGTGCAAACTCTCACAACTAGATAACTAGACAAAAATATAGTGGGAGAAAACACCTCTCCAAAAGAGAGAAAAGAAATATTAAAGTGTACAAGAATGGCAAGAATGGAGGACTCAATATGTCCACCTAAATACTAAATTGACCCCATAAGTATAATCAATATCATTTCATAGGAGAGAAAGGAGGACATACTGTATCCCCCCATAAGAGAGAAGCATGAATGTCAAAGATGGAGGCTCAAGGATGAATGTCGACGAAGATCTAAGAGCAGCAAACTATGTTCCTCCCCTTGGGAAGAAATAGATTCAATGGCCTTGAAGGAAAAATCAACTCCATGAAAAGATATGAAAGGAATAGTCTCATGATGTGTGTCATTGAAGGCTGCTGAACTATCCATATATTTGAATCAAAAGATGTCATAACAACCAAAGCAAATTCAAACAACTATGAAGATACTTGATGAACAACCTCAAAAAGGAATTATTGAAGATGATATGACAAGAATTGTTGTGTTTCCATCAAAGAGGAATGGAATATGTCATTCATGTCCCCAATGTTTGGATTGTTTCATCTATCAAATAACCCTACAATGTTTGGCAAGTACTCATCCCACATTGCTAAAACTAGAAGGGAACAATCAACCTACTGAGATTATCTCTGAAGAAGTAAAAGGTAGAGGAGGAGGTACAAGAAAAGTCTCAAGAATCACATTTGATGATGGAAGCACACATAGGCTCAAATGACCAAACCTCTCCTCATATTTTTGGTCCACTCTAGATGCCTAAGAATTAGGATCGGTCAATGGAATTACATACTCGATGGGAGAAAAGCGGGAGAACTCATATAAGAAATATGCATGATCAATGCTACTAGCTGTAATAAGATCTCTAATGTGCTAGTATTTTATAAGAATTTAATTGATTGTAAACTCTACTATCTCACCTGCCCACTATGAGTTATCTGATATATGGAAAGAAGATTGGATGATAATGAAGGGACACAAATGAAATCATTCAATGTGCCACCATCAGCCTCTATAGGACCCCTCTGAGTAAGACAAATATAATTACTATTACTGATGAAAATGTGTGGTAAAGTGCAAAGCTCATATGAAGAGAACATACCCATAGATGAAGCCATATGATGACAGGCTCCTAAATCAAGAAGCTAATTACTAAATTGTAGATGCATTGATGCAAGGAGAGAATGGCCCTTCATCTTGTCTTTGTTAAATGTAGTACAAGATGACCCAAAGCATGTAGGTCATGAAGTAGTAGAAAAATATGAACTAGATGAAGATGGCTCAATTATATGCTTCTAGAGAAGTTGTTGTAGCTCAATAGTCTTCTTTGTATAACACTGATTCTCATCATATATTGACTTGGTTCAATATGCATACTTTAGTTTAACCTTCTTAGATCAAAACCTCTTAGAAGAGGAAGAAGAATATGAAGAATCGTATGGTTGTATGTCCTTGGGCTATTCATGTGACTTAGAATCATTGTGTTGTTGTTTCTTTCCTTTTCTATTTGAATCCTTTTGACCTTTGGAGTCCTATGATGCAAGAAGAACTTGTGATTTGGCAGCCTACAGTCCACACATCAACTCCCAAGTGAGGGATGAAGATAAATCATCAAATGAAAGCATAGTGAATTGGGTACCAAGGGCTTCTTGATTGTCATTAAAGATAGACATCAAAACTAAATAATAAACACCAATCTTGGCAAGGATGGAGAAAGTCAACCAAGAGTCCTCTTTCTCAATGCCACACTATTGCAACTATAATATGAGAGAATAGAGTTTGGTGAAGAAGTCCCGAGATCATTAAAATATGTAGATTCGAGCCAATAATCTCATTCTCCAATGAAAATCCCCTTAATGTATCACACTTTGCAAACAAGGACTCTAATGTAGTCTTGATCAAATTAGGTGTGGAGCAAGACTCAAAATGAAAGAAAAGAACTAGATACACAATCATACATAATCTCTCAAAAGCCACATCACACCTATTGAACCATTTTCTCTTGTTAGCAGCACATGTAGGCTTAGTTTTTGTACCTATGATGACTTTATATAACCCGTGTTTTCTTAAAATAATACCCACATTGTGCTCCCAACTATAGTAGTTAAATGGAGTGAGGGGAGTAACATGATTTTCAAATTTATGATAAAGGAATTAAAAAATATACAAATGGGTCAATACATTAGTATAGATCCTTTCAATGCTAAAAATTTCATTTGGATCTAAAAAGAATCACTCGATTTTCATGTTTTCCAAGAAAAGAACCCAATATAGAAGATCTTAGGTCTAATAAAAATAGTAGATACCTACTAAATATTTTAGGGAAATGGAATTAATATCTATGTAGTGGATTGAACTAGCTTTTTTTATGTTGTAAGAATCATAAAAAATGGAGTTAGAATATGAAAGTTATGGCTCTCCAAGTTCAAATAGCTAGATCTAATATCAGAGGCTTATAGAATTTACTAGCAGCAAAATCTAGATAAAAATCCCTCGTCACTAGATTGATTTTGACACCATGACAATTGATATAATTTAATCGCATGAGAGTTGGTATTTGAGCAATAATAAAATAATATAGATTTGAAAAAACATGAAATTTAAAATGGGAGCAAACACATTCAAACTAGAACTAGGAGATTGAAAACACAAAAATAGAAGATACATACCAACTTGGATACAAGTGGTACAATTTTAGAAAATATTTAGAGTTAAATTAGAAAAATTCCTAGTAATTCTTGAATCATTTTGTTTAGGTGGCACATCAGATTTGTCTCAAAGTCAATGAAATTAGAGCTCTAGTTTCCTCTAATTCAATTGGTCATAGTTCAATAATAAATTATATAAAATAATTTAGAATTTATGACAATAATTTATATTCGAAGGAAAAAATTCAAGTAAATTAAGAAGAGGTGTGTGTATATTTCAAATATATGATTTTTTCCTCCACAATTACTAGTAATATTACTCCTATATGTCAAATAATTTTATTAGTAGTTAGATCTATTTGAATAATTTGGGTTTATTTCAAATATTTTTTAAAGTCTACTCTACCTATAAGTCTATGTTATTTAAATATTTTATTATAAATTATCATTAAGATATGTAGAAAGAAAGTTAGGATAAGAGCCTAGAATTAAGTGAGACACACTACTAATTTAAACCCTCACCTATAATTTTGGCCTAGTTGTGATCACTAAAATAAAAGTTATAACATTACTTAAATGTATAACATGTACAACTTTTGGGAAATTTTTAAGTGCTTGGGAAATGGATGTACTTTTATCCTTACTAGTGTATTGGATATATGTGTTTTAGGATAGTAGTAATTGTACTAGTGCATGGGATGTTGGTGATCTATTTTTAAATGACATGAAAATTATTGAGTATATGCATTTGAAGCTTTTGATCAAATATTAAAACTATCTTACATGTACAATCTATTTCAATTCTTTGATAAATCACTTGTAAGATAATTGTTTCTAATAAGACACTTTAAAATGGTTAACTCAAAGTGGAAGTTACTTTATTCAACTCCCTTGGTGATAATTCAAACATAGTTCCTCATGCTAATGATAGTGGCATAGTAAACTAAAATAAAATCTAAAAATAAATTTCTTAATTAAACAAAAATTAAAACACTAAATAAGAGGTGCACCAACTCTTTATCTAAGCAGCCACTCAAATGAATTACAATGAAAATATTTGAATACCAATTAGGTACCTTGTTAAGAATGAGATTTTGTAATGTTGATATTTTCTGGGCCTCTGCGTTTGCTACTCTGTGTCTGCAACTCTTCCTTTTTGTCCTTTGATAATATTTTTAACCTTTCTTTGTTATACTCTATTATGGGTCTATGTTCTCTTCTTCACTCTCTTCTCCCTGTTGCTTCACTCTATGTGCTCTCTAAATTTTTTATGTACACACAATTACTATTTTGCACCTTCTCTCAAATATGCATTTAAAGATTTGTGCAATCTCTTCTCTCAATTATTCTCTTATGCTCAACACACTTCAAAATGGATTGCTAAACCATATTTTGATGGTCTCTTAGTCTAGCACCAACAACTTCCCACTATACATAAATTAATTGCACTTCTTGGGATATGTAAGGATTTTATCTTCTACACCTTTTTGATAGACTTTGACTATTCTATGCAGTCTCATATCTTTATCTGTACCATCAATCAGTCTATATGAATGATAGTCTTCTTCTTCCTCATGCAATATCCTATCACCCATCTGGAATTACTCTTCCCGATGCTACAAAAAGATTTGATCTTTCTCCTACCTTGAAAATTGTTTGTCATCAACAATAAATGCACCCCTTTCACCTTGACATTAAATTATTCTGAATTCAAATTACTATCTTTAATAGCTACACCTACACATTATCTTTGATTACCCACTGATTGAAGATTTCAAATTTTCTTGAGATATACATTTGATCTTCCATATGCTCTGTAGCCATCAACATTAAATGCATTATTTATCCTTCTTTAGATTTAAATGTGCAACAATCAGATTTGATCTAGTGTCCAATTACTATTTTCATATTCTCATGCAACTGCTCTTTGTCAACATTAATTCACTCTTCCTTAGTGTAAAGCGGAAAATTGCGATCGAACCCTAAGTGTTCCCCCCCACCACTCCAAGGAGAGAGAAAGGAGGTCACTAGGGTTGACAGTTTTCACTTAGGGGAGACATTACATTCAAAAGAGGGGTTGAAACCCACAAGATCCAATCCCACACAATGCAAGATTAGATTCTAAATGAGTTTCAAGGGTTGCAACAGTACCCTCTTTTGTAAAGAATGTAGATAGAAGGATTGAGCTAGGAATGCATGTAAAGTGAGAAAGATTCACTTATAAATAGAGATAGGAATATAGGATGAAGCTGCGGACCTGGAATTAGTAGTAAAATATGGAGACGATGCTGCCCTACAAATTTGAGTGAAAGTTGATGGGACGATGGCGCCCGGCATGCACACGGTCCTCCGAAAAATCCGCGAAACGAAGGGGGATCTGTTCGTCTCTGCACAAGGATTCCAGATCTTCAATTACAGCCGCTTACCTGCAACCTACACACAGAAAAGAGAGACAATTGGGGGGTTAGGGATTATGGGTTTGCCCTTAGGTCAAACCCCAGTTTTGGAATTAACCAAGAAATGAGAATGCTGTAAATGTAAATGATTGTAATGTAAACAAGTACTAATACCTTGTTGTAAGAATGTTTGTATTCTTACATGCAAAGGTGTAAATGTTGTTGTATGTTGTATGTTGTATGTGATCTCCTCTTCAATGGTTGAATCCTTGTCTTGAATGCAACACTTAGCCTTGAATGGAGACTTAGAATGCTCAATTTCTTGAAGGAATGCTTGAATGCTTGAATGCTTGAATGTTTGAGTGTTTTAATATCGCTTCCGCGTCTTGCACACATATGTCCTTCCTCCTCAAAATGGGAGAGGAAATGTAGTTTATATACTTGTCAATTAGGGCTGATAGACTGATTTTTTTGACCTTAGGCCGACCAAGAAACATTATTTCCCGAATTGCAAACATAAAGACCCGAGGCCCAAAAGAGATCGGGCCCAAAATAGGGCCAGGGACCAGGGCACTGGGTGCCATGGTCCTGGGGGACTAGGGCATTGGGCGCCCTAGTCTTGAAGGACTAGGGCACTGGGCGCCATGGTCCCACCTCCCAAGACAGTAGGGTGCAAGGAGGGATCATGCCAAGGTGCAGAAAAATGTAGTTTTCGGTGTCATGAACAAGTTTCGGGGTCCCCATTCAGGTTCAGTGTTGCATCGCCATCATGAAGACCCAAATGCAGTCAAAATTGCAAGTGTCACAATTTTAGGACGTTACATTTAGCCCCGACTTTAGCGAGAGTATAAGCGTACGCCCATACTTCCAGTAAAGTACAAGGAAACAACATTGAAAGACTTTCACCACGTCAAGGAGGCAAGACACACCAAGCCCCTAGTGGACTAAGGATCTTACGACTTCGATTGAAAAAGTAAAAGGGAAGATCACAAGGGAGAACCATGACTGTCAGTAGTAAGGTTCCCTCACTATGAGTCATGCAAGAGAAATACCAAAAATTTTCAAGGCAAAGCTAAGTTTTCCAAGAAATTTTCAAGTATCCTGAAGGGATAGATAGGGTGTATGCCCCCCTACATTAAAGCGATCGCACACACCTCAATGGGGGTGATTGCTTTAAGGTAGTGATACACATAAGAAATGAGAAGGGAAAGGAGCACGTTATCACAAAGATTTAGCCCCCAACTGTGAGATAAACCCAAGGATAATAGACACAAAACACAAAGCACGAGGTGACTTCGCTTTCCTCGGGGTCAGTATGCTATATGATAATTCATGTATATCATATGTATGTATGCATAATTGTTCTTCATTCCCCAGTCAAGGAAGGTCACCTGGAAGAAGGGAACACATGTGTCTTTTGAGTCAACATGAGAGAGACCAAAAGAGATCTCAATGCTTTGCATCGTTCTCAAGTAGACAACACTAAGGACAACAAATAGAAGAATGAGAATAACACATAGAAGAAGTAACAAAAGAGAGGAGGAGAGAGTCTGCTATGCAAATGAAACTAGTCTAGCACGTCATCCACCCCCCGATCTTGCTAATCAATATTTCGGGAAGGCAGGAAACACGCTAGAGGAGGAACATTCAACATAGCAAATGGAGCTATCACAAGATCCAAACAAGGGCTATGTTCATGTTCCAAGCCACGTTGTTCTTGTCTAGGAGCTAGGATAAGTGCTTTAGAAAATTCTTTAGATAAATGGTTATCAATATCAACAAATTCATATTCACTATCAGAAGCAAGAGAAGTAACATTTTCATCATGAATAACATTTTCATCTATATCATCATCAAGATTTATAAAAATAGGATCTTTAACTCACACAGGATCAAAACCATCATGCGTCTTATGTTTAGGAGATTTTGGCTCAATTTTCAGCTGAGGAGAAAATGGAAGAATACTAGCTGAAGGTGTTTTTGGAGATTGCAAAGTTTGAGAAGCAGTTGCCTGACCTTTAAGATGACGCTTTCATCGACGTTCACGCGCAGAACGATTTCGTCTAGTCTTAGTAGGAAGTTGAGAAGATTGAGGAGGAGGAATGTTCTCATCCTTATCACTTAGGTGTTTAGGTTGTGATCTCTTAGGCTGGATAATAGGAGAAGAGGAAGGTCTCTTCTTTTTATAAAAGGAAGGAGGAGGAACTGCTCCATATAAAGGAGGAATATTTGGTTTAGGAAGGAGACCAAGTCCATCATGACGAGGAGATATAGGCCTACTTTTAGAAAGTTTATTAGACATAGACATAGTCACATCCATAGGAATGGGTTGGGAATCTTCTTGAGGAAAGACATTAGTTTTATCTTTCAAAGGAAGAACTTCCTTCTCAAGAACGATAGGAATATCAAGTTTGGGTGTTCTAGGTTCACTTAGAGATAGGATCATATCTGTTTTCCACTTTTGATAAGATTTGAAAAAATGATCACTTCGCGGAGGAAGAGATTGGAATTATTTAGGCCAAAAATAATCAATAGGAACGCTAGAAGTTCTTTCAGCTGGTTTAAAGAGACTATGATTGACAGTAACAACTTCACCATTATGGGGAAATTTCAAACATTTATGAATAGGAGAAGCAATAGCTTTCATGGAAGATAGCCAAGGATAGCCTAGCTTCACATGAAATTGTTCGGATGAAGGAATAATAGCAAAGTTCACATCAAGGGATTTGTTATGGACCTCAATAGGTAATGTAATAGAACCAATTGTAGGAGAAGAAAATGCATCAAATAATTTCACAATCACATCTGTTTTGTTATAGATCACTTGATTCAATTGTAAAGTAAAGAGAAATTCTTCAGTAATAACATTAACCATGCAAGAAGAATCAATAAGCACTCCACGGCAAGGTGTATTCTTGACTTTTGCAACTATGTATAAAGGACCATCAGGTGCCCTAATAGTTTCGCTAGAATCAAATGTGATGGAAGGTTCTTTAGGGTTTTCTTGCTGCTCTACAAAGTTAATCACATTTAGAGTCATAGACACAAGACCATCAGATGAGAAAGAGGAATCATTAGTCTCAATCACATTAGAGGTATGAGAAGGTAATGGATCAGTAAAAATCTTAAGATTTTGGTTAGGAGGAGCTACAGATGTGTTGCCTTTATCATTCATACCAGAAATAGAGATAGTATTATTATCAATCAAATCTTGAATTTTACCCTTTAAAGAAAAACATTTTTCAGTATCATGCCCAGGTTGACGATGAAATTGACAAAAAGATTTGTTATCAAAATAGGGTGAATTAATCTTTGCAGGATCTATTTGCTTTATAGGAGGGAGAGTAAGCACATTTTGTTCCAATAACTTATTCATAATACTATGCAATGATTCATTCAAAGGAGTTAACTTTCTTTCTTTCTTGAAAAACTTAGAAATAGGAGGCACACCTGATGTTGCATTCACATTGTTGTTGATGATGTTTTCATTGAACTTAATGGACTCTCTGTTTGGTTTAAACTTTCCAAATGGTTGTTGACTACTATCACCCTTATCACTCGGACCCATAGGATTTGCTTGTTCCATTTGACTCACAGTCAGTTGATAATTGTGAAGAGTTGCACACAACTGTTGGAAAGAAGTAAACTCAGAAAACAGAAGTTTTTCTCTAATATCTTTTTGTAAATTAGAAATAAAGATTCTTTGAATATCATTGTCAGGCACTGGAAAAGAGATTTGAGCATACAAATGCTTATATCTACTAATGAAATCAGTCACTTTTTCTTTAACACCTTGTTTACAATGCATTAAATCAATCAAAGTAACTTTAGGACTTATATTGTTTTGAAATTGTTGAATAAAAGCATTTGCAAGTTGTTCGAAAGAAGTAATAGAATAAGAAGGCAATGAGCAATACCATTGTAGGGATTTATCTCTTAATGTCCTAGTAAACAGTTTTGCAAGCAACCTTTGGTCATAAGCAAAATCGGTACATATTGTTTGAAAAGTCTTAACATGTGTTAGAGGATCACCTTTACCATTATAAAGCTCCAAATGAGAGATTTCAACATGCTTAGGAGGGATAGCTCGAACAATGTCAAGAGAAAGTGGGCTCGCAACATCAATTGTGGGCACACTAAACTTAGATTGATTCATAGAGGCAATTTGTTGCTGTAAAGAAGAGACAGTTTGTGCAAGATTGTTAATGGTCACTTTAGTCGAAGAGTTCATATTAGACGTGTTAGATTGTGATGGAGGTATTATGTTATTGAAAGAAGGTATTGATTAAGAGTAAGTTGGTGGGACACTATGATAGTTAGTCATAGGAGATGGTTGGAAAAGAGGAGCACTACAAGGAGGAATGGAATGGTTGAATGAATTGCCCCCTTGCATCATGTTCATTTGTGGAGATGTAATAGGAACACTTATTGAAGGAATGAATGAAGAAGTTGGATTGAATGAAGGAAGAGGGTTAATTGAAGAGGAAGGATTGCCCCCATGACTGGTGATCATAGGTGGAATGTCTTGTATAGTAGTCATTATGTTTGATGTAAAGGTAGGTATGCTAGCAATAGAAGTTGTCAATGGAATAGAATGATTGACTTGAGTGGGAGGTTGTGTATAACCTAAAGTTTCGGCACAACTCTTCATAGGCATCACATTCGAATCCAAAATGTGTGCAATACCACGCAAAATATCAATTCCATTCTTATCACTTTGAACCATATGTTTTAGACCCTCAATTAATGAAAGAGCTTGACTATCGGGATACTCTTGAGACATCCATTGCTGAAAATCATCAAATTGGTTATCCAATTTTGAAAGTTGTTCTATAGAAACCTCATGGAGAGCTTCTTCATCATTAGGAGGATTAGAGGAATTACCCGTGTCCTCGTTAAAAAGGCTATTCAAATTAGGTTCCATCTCCTCAGTAATTAAACCTTGGAAAGACTTAATTCTACGGCTTCGTCTAATGGGAATAGTGTAAGTAGGGCTTATTGTTGTAAAACTCATGCACTAGAGAGGGAGAGAAGATTTTGAATTTAGAGGTAGCAAATTTCAATAAAATCAGCCAATCTCCTAGATTTAGGCTGTTAAATGCAATCACGACAATCTCCCTAATTTTCGAAAAAAAAGTCAGGGACCGTGGCGAACGGAGTGCACACGGTCCTTGCAACTTTTTTCAAAATTTTCAAGGATGAAAGTTATGATGATTTTAAAGCTAATCTGAAAAAATTGAGGGATTTTACGATCTGTAGAAAGGCCAAATTAAAGTTGCAATCTCAAAATTGAATCCTACCCAGATTGTTGAAAAATGCAAAATTTGAATTTTGAAAAAGAGATGGAAACTAAAACTTTGAATTTTATGATTTTAGAGGGAATGCTAAGAGCAATGCAAGCTTTGAAATTTAAAAGTTGACTCAATTTCACGCAAAATTCAATTTTGAAAGCAGAAATCAAAGTTGTTGCAATTAAACACTTAATTTCAAAAGTCACAAATTGCAAGAATTTGAATAAAGCACTGAAATTTCGAATGAATGCCAACACACTTTTCAGATTTAGGACAGTAAGAAACACAATTTTGACACAAAATTTCAATTTCAACAATTTTTGAATGATTTGAAGCCTTAATCCAAGCAATCACTAGACCAACTTTGACTTTAATTTTGAAAGTGTTAGAATTGATAAAATCAGCCAAGATTCTGGATTTTAGCAGAAAAATACAGTAAGATCTAGCTCCCGAAATTTCAAAAAAAATGTCGGGGACAATGGCGCTCAGGGTGCACACGGTCCTCGCAACTTTTTTCCAAATTTTCAGGGATGAAAGATATTATGATTTTGTTGCGGAATCCAAAGTTACAACTGATTTGGAGATGTTTTGATCAGTGAAATCATCGGTCAAAGGTTGAATCAAGAGGGTTTTAAAAATTAGGGTTTTGACACTTAACCACTTAATTTTTAGAATTAAAGCACAAATATGAATTGATAATTTGCAATAGAAGGGTAGATCTGAAACAAGCATTAACATTTAGACATTTCGCAAGCTCAAAAAAGAAAATTTAGGGTTTTCATGTAATTAACCTCTAAAATTTGCAAAAGATCAAACATGGAAATGTAATCAAGGCATCCAATTTTCAGATCTAACCATGAATAATCAAAAAGGATGTTCACGTCAGGTTCACCAAAATGTAAAGCGGAAAATCACGATCGAACCCTAAGTGTTCCCCCCCACCACTCCAAGGAGAGAGAAAGGAGGTCACTAGGGTTGACGGTTTTCACTTAGGGGAGACTTTACATTCAAAAGAGGGGTTGAAACCCACAAGATCCAATCCCACATAATGCAAGATTGGATTCTAAATGAGTTTCAAGGGTTGCGACAGCAAGGCTACCCTCTTTTGTAAAGAATGTAGATAGAAGGATTGAGCTAGGAATGCATGTAAAGTGAGAAAGATTCACTTATAAACAGAGATAGGAATATAGGATGAAGCTGCGGACCTGGAATTAGTAGTAAAATGTGGAGACGATGCTGCCCTACAAATTTGAGTGAAAGTTGATGGGACGATGGCGCTCGGCGTGCACACGGTCCTCTGAAAAATCCGCGAAACGAAGGGGGATCTGTTCGTCTCTGCACAAGGATTCCAGATCTTCAATTACAGCCGTGTACCTACAACCTACACACAGAAAAGAGAGGATGATTGGGGGGTTAGGGATTAGGGGTTTGCCCTTAGGTCAAACCCCGGTTTTGGAATTAACCAAGAAATGAGAATGCTGTAAATGTAAATGATTGTAATGTAAACAAGTATTGATACCTTGTTGTAAGAATGTTTGTATTCTTACATGCGAAGGTGTAAATGTTGTTGTATGTTGTATGTTGTATGTGATCTCCTCTTCAATGGTTGAATCCTTGTCTTGAATGCAACACTTAGCCTTGAATGGAGACTTAGAATGCTCAATTGCTTGAAGGAATGCTTGAATGCTTGAATGTTTGAGTGTTTTAATATTGCTTCCGCGTCTTGCACACATATGTCCTTCCTCCTCAAAATGGGAGAGGAAATGTAATTTATATACTTGTCAATTAGGGCTGATAGACTGATTTTTCCGACCTTAGGCCGACCAAGAAACATTATTTCCCGAATTGCAAACATAAAGACCCGAGGCCCAAAAGAGACCGAGCCCAAAATGGGGCCAGGGACTAGGGCGCTGGGCGCCATGGTCCTGGGGGACTAGGGCGCTGGGCGCCATGGTCCTGGGGGACCAGGGCGCTGGGTGCCCTATTCCTGAAGGACCAAGGCACTAGGCACCATGGTCCCACCTCCCAGGACAGCAAGGTGCAAGGAGGGATCATGCCAAGGTGCAAAAAAATGCAGTTTTCGGTGTCATGAACAAGTTTCGGGGTCTCCATTCAGGTTTAGTGTGGCATCACCATCGTGAAGACCCAAATGCAGTTGAAATTGCAAGTGTTGCAATTTTAGGACGTTACACTTAGTTGTTCAAGTAGACAAAAAAAATTATTATGAACAAATAACCTTACTCTATACATGACATGTCTGCGGGTCCGTCTTGCTCAATAGTCCTATCTGACTATCATGGAAAACTCATCTACTTTTCCTTGGACACATGGCATTGGGTGACATCATTACAACAAGACATTTGCCTATGTCACCAAATCTTGTGACGTGCATTTTTCTTCATTTCTTCTAGCTCTGTGGATCCTAGCACAACACGTGGTAGACTCTCGCCATATTCTGGGCTAAACTTCTGTTGTTACCTCCAAGCCATAAGGTTGCAGTGTAACATCTTTAGTGATCATTTGTAGTGTCCCTCCTTAATACACTTATTTTGATGCATTATTTAAAAGCATTCATGGCCTTGTTTAGATACATTTATGATACTCTCGGTAGATGCCTATGGCTTTGGTTTATGTTTTGACGATATTGGTAGATGACAGTTATTACATGTTGATAAATGGTACATTGTGTTATATTTGAATGATGTTATATTTTACCATATGTGGGGATTTATGATTGGTTATTTATGCTTATTCAATGATTTGTGGTTATTATGATGTTATCATATTATGTGCTAACCATGATTTATGATTATATTGGCTAAGAGGTAATTATTGATTATGTGTTTTCATTATGATGTGATGTATTTATATACATGGAAGGGACAATATCATACCACTCATTTCAAATAGGATGTGACATTGTGATATCATTCTTCAGGCACAAGGGTGGTTCCTTTTGATTACACATCATTGTGTGATTGATTCCTTTCTTGCAATGGGATATTTTCTCTATGTTGGATGTTTGTGATCATGTTGGATATTTCTATTTCTCCAGATCTTGTACTATGGAGCAGTTGTGTTTCATGGTTACATATTTATAGCACATGATGTATATTTTTGACAAGATACCTGTAAAGGATGTAGTATGTAACCTAATGGTGTCTTAAATGCAATGTTGATAGAGAGACATGGACATACATTATAAATGGACATTGATCATTTGGGGATCTTGTAATTCAATAATGACACTATGATACCCTAGGGAAGAATGCAGTGAAGAATGTAAGAATGTTTAAATGTTTATCTGTTTATATGATTATTCTACTTGTGCACTTAGTTTCATATGCTTATGTTTAAATTAAATTTGTAATTTGGAAGGAGATTAATGTATTAATGAAGTTTAATAAGTTGGTATCTTTTAAGAAAAAAAATTACATTTATTTTCCTGGATTATGTGATAAATTCTCTAGGGTTTCATGGTGGGAATTACATCTAGTATTAGAGCCCATGTTCATACACTAGGTACTTTGGTCTTATTTGAGCCCACTATGTATAACAGTAGAATAAATTGAGTTAAAACCTCACAGTTACTTATCACATCTACCCTTGTAGTAGGTTGCCCTAGACTTTATCTTATAATTGCTTTGTACCTTTTGTAGATAAGATTATTGCTAGAGGTAGAGGTCATGGACGAGGTAACCATATGGGCACTCAACAAAACCCTATCTCGAGGTTTTTGAAGAGGTGTGTCAAGAGGATTACAAACTTGACAATCAAGAGGAGGGAGTTCAAGGTGAGAACTAGTAGGACAATGATGGAATCCCTTAGTTAATGTTCTCCATAAGATTCTTGCATGGTCAGAACTAAGGCGGGAAGATAATCAGGAAGAAGAATCTCACCACTCCATTCATTAGGAGAGAGTTGAGCATCAGGATAGGGAGAGAGAGGTTGCCTTAGAGGAGAGAGATAACTACTCCAAATCAGGATGTCATGTTAGCCAGACATATGAGAGACCTCCTTAGGTCCAAAGCCCCTACATTTGATGTATCTAGTAGTTGGACATAGTTAGAAACATGGTTGTTGGATCTGGGAAGGTGTTTTGATATTCATCCGTATAGTAGTAACAATATATCTAGGTATGCCATCATGCATCTATGTGGGTTTGCATCCACTTAGTGACAGCTTGAGGAAAATAAGCTTCATTTAGATATTGTGTTAGTCTCATGGGAGATGTTTCTATAGAGATTTTGTACCCATTTCCTATCAAAACAATGGAGATAGAGGAAGGTAGACGAGTTCCATAACCTAGGACAAATGGTTATCTCAGTAGAGCAGTATGATCATAGGTTTTTTGAACTTAGGTAGTAAGCTAGGATAGTAGATGATGAAGTCATGCTTGGGCAATATTTTATTACAAGCCTTAATGCTCATATCAGTGGAGTTTGGGTTTTCAAACCCAAGACCATGGTGGTGGCAATAGAGAAAGCTTGAATAGTTGAGGAGATTCTATCTATGGCACGCAGTGGAGAGACAAGAGTGTAGACTGACAGTGCTCTAGATTATGGTTCTTGTGTGAGGGGTACTTATTCGCAGGTAGTAGGTTCCATTAAGAGTTGCCATCCATAGTTCAAGGTTGGATAGAGTTAACAGAAGAATAACTTTTAGGGTTGGTATTTTTCTCACAGTGGTGTTTCTTAGATAGCCAACGATCATAGACAATAGGTAATTGATAAATTCCCTAATACTTAGCCAACAAAAAGTTTCTAGCAAACTGCTAGCAGAGGTAATTTCCATTAGTCTAGTGCACCATCTATAGCGAGAGGTTTCAGCAGGGGTGGTTGCTTCACATGTGATCAGTAGGGTCACATTTCAATCTCCTTAGAGGTTAGCATAGATGACTAGTCAAAGGCCAACAACTTTAGAGCCCACTGTAGGTGATGCAAGGAGATCACATCGAGTCTTTGTGGTGATTGAAAATTGTCTAGCCGAGCACCAGGGTATAGTTGTGGAGACTTCAGGTGATATAGGAGGTGTTTCATTTTTTGCATTATTGGATTCATGGTCTTCTGATTCCTTTATTTCCCCCTTTTTAGTGGAGCAATGTGGGCTCATGGTGGCAAATAAAGATGATAGGTGGTAGGTTGAGTTAGCTACTAGTTCTAAGGTGGTTGTAGATTCCCTTGTTTGTGGCTATAAATTGGGCTTAGGAGTTCTTACCACCATAGTCAATCTTTGAGTCCTTTCATTGGGATCTTATGGTGTCATCCTAGACATGGACTAGCTTGAGGCACATTAGGCTAGTATAGATTACTGACGGAAGACAATACAATATGTTGGAGACCATGAGAAGTGTGTGCAGATTGTGGGTACTCAACAACCCATTTCTCTTCACATGACCTCTTCTATGCAATTGAAATTATTTATAAGGCGAGGGTGTCATTTGTTTCCAATCAAAGTAAATGAATTGGATGGAGGAAAGTAAGAATATTCTCTTCTAGAGAACCCCATTCTTTAGGAGTTTGCAGATGACTTTCCTAGTGAGATTTTGAGTATGCCACCTAAGCATGACATTAATTTTTGTATTGACTTGGTTCATGGAGTATAGCCTATTTCTAAGGAACCTTATCGGATGACTACTCAAGAGTTGAGTGA